>NC_141024.2:12182500-12335000 GCF_052040795.2 Danio rerio
CGCCACAGCGGAATGAACTGCTAACTATTTCACCATATGTTTAACATAGCGGATGCCTTTCCAGCAACAATCATTACTGGAAAACACCCATACACTCTCACACTCATACAGCCAATTTAGTTTATTCAATTTAATAAATTACTCATAGCACATGTCTTTTGACTGTGGAGGAAACCCATACAAACACTGGGAGAACATTCAAACTCCACACTGAACTGCTAACTGGCCCAGTCGGGACTCAAACCAGTGACCCTCTAACTGTGAGGCGACAATGCTAACCACTGAGCCACCATCCCACCCTTAGTTATCCTTAAAGCAATCCAAAATCAATTCAGTGAGAGAATCTGAACTATGGCTTCTAGTGATTAATAAAACTGCAGGAAAGTGGTACTTTGAGAATGGCTTCAGGCGATCCATCAAGTTCTTCGGAAGTGAACCGATCAGTCTGTGCAAGAAACCGAAAGTGTTTTACAGCATGATTACCTTTAATCCATATTCACATGTGCATTCACAACATTCTGAAGTTTCCTGTCACATAATGATAGCCCCGTGAGTATTAAAGAGTAAATTAACAGCAAGTTTTCTTTTTAGGGAGAACTTTCACGTTAAGAGGAGTGAAATCTGACAATTTAAAGTGGGCGAGGCAATATAATTAGACCCCAATCAATCGTTAAAACATCCTGTTGCTCATCGATGCTTGCACATGCGACTGTCTTTCTTACACAAGTCCTGGTTTATGTGTCATCTATCTAGACCACAAGTATGCAGAGAATCGCAACCTAAAATATGCTTAATAAGTCAACTAAAAGTGAAAGCCAAATGACTGAAATGTCCCGGCAGAGCTAATTCTGAGAACGAAAATGAAAGTTTAATATCTGTAAAGGCCATTTCACTCTTTTTCTGAGTCTTTTGTTACTCAGGGAGGGGAATTCCACAAGTGCACTTGCTCATCGCCACAACAGAATGGATCCATTAACAAGAAAAGCAAAGCGGTCAGTGTTGCAGGTGCCGTTTCCACTCACGGGACAGGAATCCGGTGGCAGACCTCACACAAGGGCAGGCGCAGTCAACAGTGGCGCCGCAATGGGACGGGATCACAGGCTAGGACACTCGACTCATACTACAGTAATTTCCCTCAGGAATGCAAGGGATAAAACTGAGTGTGTGTGTATGTGCGTGTGTTTGGATGACCCTTCACCCAGTCCTGCATCCCATCCTCCTTCACTAGCGAGTGAGTCACTTGATCCTTCGCATTTACTGAAGCCTCATTTGTCCGTCACTACCCACAACCATCTAGCTACTCGCTCTGTAGGAATCTGACAGAATTGGACACTTCCTCCTTGTGCTCCTGCTGTTTAATCAACCCTCATCCTTTGACACTTGGTTATCCCAGAGCCTCCAACATCACAACAAGACCTCACATGGGAATCCACCATCAGTTTAGCTGTAATTGTCACCGATAACAGGACAAATAAGGACATTTTTACTGGAAAATAATATGAATATAAAAACAAAGGGGTATATATTGTAAATGTAATTAGCCTGAAAGATAATGTTGTGCAAAAAAAAAAAAAGAGCTTGTAGAAAAGTGTTTCTACTATTCATTATCAGCAATATAGTGGTGTCATTAATTAATAATCTAATTTGAGTCAAAGATGAAGTCTCAAACATTTTCCTGTTTATGCACCTTTGGCAGCAATCACAGCCTCAAGTCTTTTTGAATATAATGCCACGAGCTTGGCACACCTGTCTTTGGGAATTTTTGCCCATTCCTCTTTGCAGTATCTCTCAAGCTCTATCAGGTTGGATGGGAAGTGACTGTGTACAGCCATTTTCAGATCTCTCTAGAGATATTCAATTAGATTTAGGTTTGGGCTCTGGCTGGGCCACTCACAGAGTTCACCGAGTTGTTATGAAGCCACTCCATTGATGTTTTGGCGGTGTGCTCTGGGTCATTGTCCTGCTGGAAGATGAACCGTCGCCCCAGTCTGAGGTCATGAGCACTCTGAAGCAGGTTTCCATTCAGGATGTCTCTGTACATTGCTGCATTCATCTTTCCCTCTATCCTGACTAGTCTTCCAGTGCCTGCTCCTTGTGGAATTGCTCCAGCAAAGATAGTATTCTTGCAGGTCTCCCAGAATTCATTAGGATTCTTTGGACTCATCTTCAATGCCTCCTCCTTCATTTTACCCCTGACTGGACTGTAAGGCATGACGCATAACATGTGTGTTGTGGTGTGCTAGTGTGTGTGTGTTTGTTTACCTTTTTGTGTTGACAGCATGCTATCAAGTCAGCTGACTTAATCAGCATCCTCCAGCTGATCCCGGTTTCACTAGCTATATATTCAGTCTGTGGTTACTGCTGGTTATCAGTCCGTTGTTTGTTCTTGTGCTTGTCTTGTTTGTTTCTCAGGATTCTCTGCGTTCTGTTCGTTGGATGATGACTTCGTTTGGCCAGTTGGCACTCTTTGTTTTGGACTCTGCTTTTCTCGTGTTCTCTAGCCTTTTCGTATCCTTTGATACATTACTTCTGTTCTTTAATAAATTGATTTTTAATTTGATCCTCTCTCTCTCTGGTGTCGTGACACAGACATGCTCAATAATGTTCTGGTGATTGTGCTGGCCAATCCTAGAACACCTTGACCCTCTTTGCTTTCAGGAACTTTGATGTGGAGGCTGAAGTATGACAAGGAGCGCTATCCTGCTGAACAATCTGCCCTCTCATGTGGTTTGTAATGTAATGGGCAGCGCAAATGTCTTGATACCTCAGGCTGTTAATGTTGATATCCACTCTGCAGATCTCTCGCATGCCCTCATACTGGATGTAACCCCAAACCATGATTTTTCCTTCACCAAACTTGACTGATTTCTGTGAGAATCTCGGGTCTATGATAATTCCAAAAGGTCTTGATGATTAGGATGCCGTTCAACAGACGATTCATGGGAAAATTGACTTTCTGCCACTTTTCCAAATGATCAAATAGAAGTCAAGTTATTATTTGCTCTTACAACTAGAATCTACAAGAAGACTTTTGTCAGGTAGTGTACGTATACGTTTTTTTATTTAATTGTATTTACAGTTGATTGGGTCAAATCTCACAATCGCATTTAAATGAACTGATTTTAAATTTTTATTTGTTTAAAGTAAAATTATATTGTCAGAGAAGTTTGAACACCCACTGTAGTTCTTTTCCCCGAAATCAGCTTTGAGTGGGGGCGAGGTTAACGTGTTGTAGTTTGAACTACTTGTCTTGGCATTAGCAACCATAAGCTATGTTTTGAGATCAGTCCAGCTCTTTACTTTCTCACTGGTGCCTGTCAAAACAGTGGATGAAACCTTTCTGTCGGCAGTGCTGCTCATCTGAAGTAAAGGTGTGGTATGGGAAAGGGCCAGAATGCCATAATGACCCTGTTTCACGACGCGTACCATCATGCAACACTCGCCTACACAACCACAAGGCATTCCTGACGTTCCTCAGGCCAGGTAAACAAAGGAGTCATTGCGCACACACGCACACACAAGTAATGAGGGTATTTATCACCTCTTTTGGCAAGTCCATGGATCAGCCACACTGGTGAACTTCACAGTGTCCCCTGAAACCACTGGGATCTGCTATGACGCACTGTTCGCATGAGGAGGTTTGCTAGGACTAATATCACTACAACATACAGCAGTGTCCTGGCAACCACCCAAACATGCTCTTCTTATCCAACTAACCTTGACCAGTCATATACACACTTTCTTACAGAAACACGAAGCTCCGCTAATGGCTACTTTTCAGTGCAGAAACTGTCGTCTGAAAGTCAATATTTATATATTTCCCTGTGTTAAAGATCAAGAACATCCATTATCCAGCAAATTATGTAACTTCGTCAGATAACAGACCTTCTAACTCTTCATTTGTTGAATAATTGAGGCCCCAAGGTTTATTCATCCGTAACCATAGAGATAAATGCATTCAATTATACATACTGTGAAATGACACAAGGATGAGATGTGTTTGCGCAATATTTAAGCTTCAGCAGCGTAGACAAGCTCAAAAAGTTCGTTTGTGTTCTTCGAGGTTTGAAGTGCATTTCGCTTGTTGATTTTAACATGTGCTTGCATATGAAGTTTATGTGGTTAAGTGGATCAATCGCTGTCCTTTTATGATGTTGATGGTTGTTGATTGCCCACTAAAATGTTTTAAACAAGCTGAATGCGCCATGCACTCTTTCAAAAATGCAGAGCAGGATTTTCTTTTCAGCTGAGAGTCTTTGTTTGCAATTAAAGAAGCTGCCTGTGTGAATCTTAAACCCAAACATTCATTCATTTTCTTTCGGCTTAGTCTCTATTTCAGAGGTCACCACAGCGGAATGAACCGCCAACTATTCCAGCATATGTTTAACACTGCGGATGCTTTTCCGGCCACAACCCAATACTGGAAAATACCTATACACACTCAAACACTACAACCAATTTAGTTTATTCTCTTCATGTATAGCGTGATACAAAGCAAACAATTTCTCACTATTTAAAGCGCTGACCCACACATACATCTTATTTTGGCGTTGTTTAGGCAGGATCAAGTGTAAATTAGGGGGGTCAAACCCCTTCTAACCCCCCTGTAATTCAACTTAACCCTCTAAAATGTGAATTTACTGTTAATTTGTTTACATTTATTCATTTTTCTTTGACTTAGTCCCTTATTTATCAGGGGTTGCGACGGCTGAATGAACCGCCAACTATTTCAGCATGTTTTACACAGCGGATGGCCTTCTAGCCGCAACCCATTACTGGGAAACACTCATCCCCCCTCGCACTGATACACTTCGGCCAATTTAGTTCATCCAATTCACTTATAGCGCATGTCTTTGGATTTGTGGGGGAAACCGAAGCACTCGGAGGAAACCCACACCAACACGAGGAGATCATGCAAACTCCACGCAGAAATCCCAGCCGAGGCTTGAACCAGTGACCTTCTTGATGTAAGGCGACATTGCTAACCCCTGAGCCACCGTGCAACCCTTAAGCCCAAACAATGCTTTTGAATTTACACTTACTACGAATCTGTGTAATCCGCACATGCACTTGTTTTTGCACAAGGCGTCAACACTTATCTCAGGCCATTGTTTGAAAGTCAGAAAAGAAACAGGAGCTTGAACAGACAGTGTTTAATTATTAGTGATTAAAAGGAACCAGCAATACCTGTTTAAACAACCACCAAATACTTTATTGCTCACGATATTGTCTTCACAAACGTTAGCTGGATTTCCATTGCTTTGTGTTAGTGCACATTTAATGTATCGCATGAGAAAGGACTGCTGAAAATACCAAATTTGAACAATGGTTAATGCGAATAAGGGATATGTAAATGCATTTGCCGAATAAACTCTGACATATCTGCCGAGTGAACTGACTTGCCTTAAAAGGACTTTGTAACAACTAGATGGAAATGCACCTTAATTTTGTTAGCAAACTTTGGCTTTAGGTTGGAATGAATACCCGTTGGTAAGGACTACTAGTATCTAATTATGCAGAAAGTTTGTTTCTAACTGTCAAATATGACCGCATGTATGTCACCAATAATCAGAGTTGTATTTGCCCCGCCTCTACTCCATCGTGATAGGACGGCTAGGTTAAAAATGACAGTATTATACAATTATACCTAGTACGACCTTGATTATTAGCTTGTTCAGGTGTGTTTGATTAGGGCTGGAGCTAAAATCTGCAGGACACCGGACCTCCAGGAACAAGTTTGGTGACCCCTGGTTTAGATATTCTAATGAGTCATGATCATTGTTACTTTGATGAAGACAGTTCTTAGCCGAAACACGTAGGTTTTTTTAAGGATTAGCCATGTGAATAAAGGCTTTTTAATATTTTTTCCACATTTTTTGAGTGCCTTGGACTGATTTTTGCTGCTTATTCTGATGAATCTCGTATCCAAAGAGCACCGACACGTTCTTTAAGCGACACCTGAGCACTTTTTGTTTGAGTTTGAATTATTACACTTCCACATTTGGTGTAAAGTGATTTGCAAAAAGAAAGCCCCACTCCCTACTCAATATCATATTTACGTTTTTTAAGCGTAAATCCATGGGATTGTGTTTTATTGTTTGTCATGAGAAAATTCTCAGCTACTTAGCATTTAATACTCACAAGTTTCCATGTAGGTGTTCAAACCTATAAGCCTAAGTGTGAAAAACAGTAATAGCTGTGCTTGTCTCAGCAAGAACCGCTGCAATTGCATTTTGTGCAACAACATACAAACACGTAAATAACCCCCTATTTTCAGGGTTACAAGAAAGCCGCCACTATCTAAGGTGTGTAATTTTACCGCTCCACTGATGTTTAGAAGCATCCATGCTGTATAATCAGTGAGAATATTAAAATGTCGGTCTTACTTTCACACCTTACAGTCCTCTAGCATGAACACACACACACAATTTGCAGGGGTGCATTTGTGCACTTGACATAATCTGAAGTGCTCTCCTCCTATGAGGTCAAGTCTTTCCATAGCGCTCGGAGTCTCATAAAACTGATGAGTCAGTTTCTCATCACCACTGTGATCTGTCACCGTTTAAAAGACGTTAACATAATGGCCATCCCACCGCACACGGCTCCCTGTCCACAAGCTCATCCTTTTTAGTATCGCTTGCTCAGAAGTTCAGTCAAGACATTACTTTTTGATGACACCAAGTCAATATTAGACCAGCAGATATGACTAAATATGGATCGACCCGAGCGTACTGTGTTCATCTCTGTAAATGTGAGACTCTAATAGACTCATAACAATGTCGCAGTATTAATGAGTTAAATGCATTAGCTGAAATTTACGAGCTTTATAAAGGGGAATGCCGATTCATTATGAGCGAGCAAGCCTGCACGTACATGTTCTTTATCATGCTTGTGGTAAGGTTTACAAGACAACAATATACCAAAAAATGAAAAAGCTTTTTCTTTTCTTTCTTTTTTTAGTTTTGCACATATAAAAAAAGTAGATGGCAGCACAAACAGTCCTGTAGTCCAATAATATCCAGCTGCAAAAATTCACAATTCCCGCATTATTTAGTTTATAATTCCGCACTCAGATGATTCATAAGCCACTATAAATACCCTAAGTTCCATATAACAGCCATCTTCGTTTTGAAAAATCCCCTCTTCCCATCCCTACTTCTCCCCCTTTCCTAGATTTGTGGCACAGAGGCCCAATGGTTAGGGCCTCACAGCAAGAACGTCACTGGTTCTAGTCCTTACTAAGCCAGCCAACATTTCTATGCGGAGTTTACATGTTCTCTCCGTGGTCACATGGGTTTCCCCCAGGTTCCCCGGTTTCCTACCACAGTCCAAAAACATGCAACTTAAGTCAATTGACTAATCCAAATCGGCACCATAGATATGCTCCTACTAAGTAGTTATCTCTTAAGAGCCATCACTATCTGTTCATTAGCTACTACAGCAAGGGAGTTCTTTTGACGATCAAGACAGATAAAAATACTTTTTTAATAGATGTATAACACCGTTTAATAAATGTTTAACACTATATCAATATTTTACTCCCATGATTCAATAGTATTTATTTGCTTAATTTTCTAATAACTTTTTTTTATCAATGTTTTATTGAACAGTTGCTACAGATTAGAAAAAGATAAAGTCGTTTATCAGTTTATAACTATTTTAATTTTAATACATAAAATTATTTATTAACTATAGTAATTCAATTTAATGTGACATTTTATTGTCTTATATATATATATATATATATATATATATATATATATATATATATATATATATATATATATATTATATTTATATTTATATATATATTTTTTTTTACTACAAAAAGATTAACAAAGTATTATAACATTAAGATCCTGAATTAGTTTTGCTTTCTTAATCCTACATAGACATTCTATTATGTTTTCTTTGTGTATGTGGTTACATGGTTTTATAAACTAATTTCGAGAGGAGCACGTGATATGATTGAGCATGGCTGGATTCTCATCCGTAATCAGTAACAATACAATCAGACTGATCCAAACTTACAATAAATAGACCGATGTTTCCCTACTGCTCTATTTCGTTTAGAAAGAATCCCCCCTTCCACCCCATCTCCTCCTTTTCCTCCCTTTTCTAAGGAGAGCTCTCAAGACCTACCTGATCTCGGACTCCCTTTATATGCTTATTGACTAATTAACTCCGAGCTCAGGGTTCTCTCCCGGGACAGCATGCCAAACCTGCTATAAACACCAAGCTCATCCAAGTCTGAGCTCTAGAATTATTTTTATTAACATATAATGAGTACCAAAACTGCACAGATTTTCAAAAAATCATTACGATATAAAAATGAAATAATGACTGAAATAGGAAACCCTAAACCGTAAACTATCTAATCTAATGAATGGCAGCATGGATGGTCTCGATCGCCATATTTGTGAAATTCAGTAGGTGGCGATAAAGCTCCTGAGGAGTTAGTCGCTGTCAAACAAGAAAAAAATAGAAGACTGATCCATCATTACCCACATATGGTTCGCCCCTACCTAGATTGTGTGTGCTGAAACGTGTGTGGATCTGCAGGTCTGCAGCTGGACATATCTCCTGTAGTCTGCCTTTTAAAGTGAAAGTTGTAACGTGGCCAAGTATGGTGACCCATATTCGGAATTTGTGCTCTGCATTTTAACCATCCAAGTGCACACACACAGCAGTGAACACACACACACACACACACACACACACCATGAACACACACCTTATGATCACAACTCCAACTCTATAACTATTAGGAGCTGCATGTTTTTTCATCAAGCATTCATTCATGCTAAGACTATAAAGTCAGAACACATTATATAGATATATTATACACATAATCAGCACCCCTTTCAAATGCTTCTAATAAAACTGCACTAGTTAGGAAGTCAAATAAATCCAGTTGAAGTCCGTACACGTCAATGTAGGCGGTAGATGGCTTTCAAGGAATGAGGAGTTTGTTGTAAAGAGCAGTACAGTAAAAACCTCTATTCAGCGAGCTGAACAGAGCTCAGAGCTGTGAGAGAAGAGAACTATACAGCATCAACCTTGCCGAGTTTATACTCCTGTTAAGCCAATAAAACCCAGCAAGGCCAAACCCACATTAAGCGAATGCAGATATGCTGTGTGACGGGCAGCCCACATAGGCGGTTATAACAGAACGCTCTGGTCTGTGCCTGATGGTTGTAAAACAACATTTCTGGCGTACCGAGCAATTACCACAGCAGCCATGAGAGAACGCCCATCCTGTTTCTGAATGCCAGGGAGATGCCAGTTAACACCAAACCAACCTATCCTGGCCATCCCAGTGTGCCTGCCAAAAGTAGCCTCTCCCCAGGGTGTGCTGTGTCCGCTGTGTCACTAATGACGGCTGGTATTAGCCTGGTCTTTGCTGTTCTCTTAATAGGCTCATTAAAAGGCCTGTCACTGCTGAGCGGTCCCTCAGCTCTGGGTAATGACACTGCGGCACTGGATCACACACACACACACCGTCATGTTTTCATCATAATAGCATTTTCACAATCTCATTGGCATTTAAGCTCAGAAAATGTCTTAAGTTTCTGTTGTGGAGATTGCATGCTAACAAGATTAGGATGGTTAGAGCAGCCCATGGAGGCTAAATCAATAGCCGTGGCTGGGGACTCTTCAGAATTGGAATTCACAGCTTTAAATGGACAGCTCATGGAAACATCTAAATGTGGTTCCAATCATGTAGGACTGACTTTTTTAATGAGGAACATAAAAGATGATATTATCTTGGGAAGGAAGACCAACATTGTTCATGATATCTTGTTTTGTGTAGAGTGAATGACGACTGAACTTTCATTTTGTGGTGAGCTGTGCCATATTAGGTATATATCCATGGTAAACACTTACCATTTACTCACCCTAAAGTGGTTCCTGTTGATTATAAAAGACATTTTGCTGAAACAAATGATGGAAACCATTGAAATCATAAATACTACAGAAGTCAATGGGTTCTTGTTTTTAAAATATTTCAAAGTATCTTCTTTTGTGTGTGGTGATGGCTGAGTAAATGATTACATTTCCATTTTTGGGTGAACCATCCCTTTAAGTTTTAGGAAAACAAGATTGGTTAAGTGTTGCCATCTTGTGGTCAGTAAAACAACTGCAAGGCTGATCAAATTAGTTTACATTTTCTGAAGAAACTGACCGGTACTTCCATATGCTAATCCCACCTTCATGATGCTCCGTGTCATAGGCTGTTGCTGAGAAGTTGCTAACATGAATGTTGCTAAGGTATGCTGACTCTGATGCATTAAATAGACACTTCGATCAAAAAATGTAATAAGAGCTTAATGTATTGTCAGGAATAAAAGTAATTAATTTGGTTTCACCTTGGTTGACACCTTTCACACAGTGCACAGGTGTCAAACTCAGTTCCTGGAGGGCCACAGTTCTGCACAGTTTAGTTCCAATCCTAATTAAACACACCTGATCAAACCAATTAAGTCCTTCAGACTTGTTTGAAACCTGCAGGTAAGTGAGTTGAAGCAGGGTTGGACCTAAATGGTGCAGAGCTGCAACCCTTCAGGAACTGGATTTGACACCTGTTCTATTCAGTAACACTTGTGTATAGGAGGCCATAGGAGAAATGGTTGTGCCCAACTGAGCCTGGTTTCTCTCAAGGTTTTTTTCCCTTCACTTTTGCCAATTGGTAAAGTTTTTTTCTCGCTGCTGTGGCTATTGGCTTGCATAGTTCGGGACCTGTGGAGCTACGCATTGATTGATTTGCTCTTCAGTGTTTACTGAACTGTACTTCAACTCTTGAAAACTGGACTGACACTGATTCAATTTACTACAATCTTCTATGTGAAGCTGCTTTTACACAATCTACACTGTAAAGGCGCAATAGAATTAAAGATGAACATGTCCATGAACCTATATATAAGCTCGTATTATAGTTTTGATGTGCCATATAGAAAAGCAGTACCACAACAATCATTATCTGTAACAACGATGGATGCTACACACTCATAATGCATAGGATTAGGTGTTTGTTGAAATCCTTTACATTAGTATTATGAAAAAAGTCTGACCACACTATATTTAAGCTCTCAGTTTAGAGCTGCCAATGATAACCAACGCTGTATCTTGAGGGAAAAGCGTGTGCTGGTCAGTCAAGAAAGCAGTATGCTTATCTTATAAATACACAAAAAGCAGAAAGAAAAAAACAGAATGGATCTGTCACAAAACTCTGAATAGATTTTTTGAAAGCTTAAACAGACTTCTTGTTCACTTTTTTAGGGGATCTCAGTGACATTTTCTGGACACACGTGATTGGTGTTTATCATTGCGGTCCCTCTTGGCAAACAGAGAGCTGAACATTGTGTTCTTGAGTGTCTTTTTACAACAACCATCAGCCGGCCAAAGAATGTTCTTTTTTGGCGTCACCTTCACCCCTGCCTCGACAGGACTCCAGGTTTCTCTGATTTTCCATACTTTCTCATAATTTATCCTTGTCACTTTTCCCATTACCGTTTCTTCCCTTTGTATACATGAGCTTTTTACATGCTCTTAAAGTGACAGCACACCGATAAAAAGAAGTCTAAAGATGTCTGTCTGTCTATATATACGCTGTTAAGGATTTTTGTTTAATTACACGGTATTTAATATGAACTTTATATGTAATATGAACGGTATTTTACTGTTATGAAGTATGTTATTGTATTTTAAAGTTGCATTGTGACAATTACTGTATTTTTAGAGTAAAGATATACAATACTGTAAATACATATACATACAGCATAACAGTAAAATACAGGTTATATTACATATAAAGTTCATATTAAATATTAAATACTGTAAAGAGTAAAATACTTTACAGTAAAGATATACAATACATTAAATACATATACATCACGATAATCAAGATGCTGTTAATGTAAATACAGTATTTTTGCTGTAATTGATTTACAGTAAGTTACTGGTAAACTGCTTCTATAGGAAATTGTTAACAGTGTGCTTATACAGGTAATGTAAAGTGATGTAAATAATAATTAATGGTAATATATTATGTTATATTATTTTATACCATATTTTATTTTTATTGTATTTATTTATTTTATTTTATGTTTATTTTATTTTAGAATGTTGTATTTTATTTTATTTTAGATAAAATGTAATTGTATTATTTTTTATTATATTATATCATATATTATATCATGTAATATTATATTATATTATATTAAGTTATATTGTATTATATTATATTATATTATTTTAATTATATTATATTTTTATATGATATTATATTAAATTGTATTATATTATATTATATTTTATCATATTTTATTTTATTTTATAATATTATTTTTAATTATATTATATATTATATTATATTATATTATATTATATTATATTATATTATATTATATTATTTTTAATTATATTATATTTTTATATGATAATATATTAAATTGTATTATATTATATTATATTTTATCATATTTTATTATATTTTATAATATTATTTTTAATTATATTATATTATATTATATTATATTATATTGTATTGTATTATATTTTATCATATTTTATTTTATTTTATAATATTATTTTTAATTATATTATATTATATTATATTATATTATATTATATTATATTATATTATATTATATTATATTATATTATATACTCCTGTCCACTACAGAACTTCTGTCCCTAACACAATTTACATTTGCACAAACTACATTCCCCTAAACTAAAAACCCCTCCCACTTCAGTCTGTCATCACCTAATTTGCATATACATATATCTGAACAGCTTCTCTACTGAATCAGCTTGTGCAGTACTTCTCATTAACCTTCCAAACCTTCAGTCGAGTGACAAAACCACCTCTCTGACTCAACTTGTCATTGCAGATATGTCATAAACAAGAAAAGAGATTCAAAAGATTGAGAGGCCTCGTCCCCCGGAAACCCCAGACGACAGCACATTGATTCCTAAGAAAGCGGCAAAATCCCCGCAGGAGGTCTGGCACGCGGCCAGGGACACACCAACCAACCACAAACAAAACATGAGTTGATAGACACGTCATTTAGCCAATCATGCGTTTCGGTAGTGTTCATCAAAGCCCTTTCTCTTCCGTTCAGACTGTGCATGTCACTCTAACCACAAACACACACTCACACACATGAACTTATTGACTCCACACAACTTTTTTGTTCTCTCTTACAGTTTGAGAGTCTATTCAGCTACTTAGATTGAATGAAATTGCCTCAGACGTTTCTCCAAATACATAAATGATGCATTCGTGCTACAAAAGCATTGCATCAATGCATAAAGCAGCTTATATCATTTATGTTATATACAATTTTCTCGATTTTGCGACACTATTTGCTCACCCCAAGTGGTTCCAAACCATTGAAACCATGATTTTTTTATTCTTTTAAATGACACATATATTTTGGAAACCAGTAGCCATTGACATCCATTAAAAAAAATGTTTCCCCAACATTTTTCTAAATATTTTCTTTTAGATTAAATTGAAATAAGGAACTCAAACAGGCTTGGAACAAACAGAGGAAGTGTTTGACATTTCAAAGATAGCTCATCTAATATTTTAGGAGCTTTCGTGTGCTCTTTAAAAAGGTGAACATGACATAAGTTGACATATGACATACTGTAACCATGAATGCATTGAGCATGCTGTCATTTCTCAGCTGAAAAGTTTGACTGAGTATAATATAATCGCATTTTAAATTATACAAAAGTGTTATCAAAACTGTCACAAGGTTTTCACCACAATCACTTAGCCAGTTTGTATATACAAAGCACCACAACTCTCATCAACAAACTATGATTGTGTCAATATAAAAAAGACCTAAGGGAAATCAGGAGCCTCAGCCCATGTCAGTCCAAGAGTCGTAAACACTCCAGCCAATAGGGAAGAAAAAAAAACAGACTGAAATGTGTGTGGATGTTGTTCACTCACCTCTGTCTTTCTCCACTCTGTCTTCCTCAATCCATCCAGTCATGCTGAACATGAAGTGCTAGAAAGAGAGAGAACAGAACAGACAAGTGTTCATTGCTGTTTCCCCTTTTCGAATGAGCTCTCGCATCACTCTCTGCGTCTTCTCATTCTCTGTTTCAGTTGCGTTGCAACTATTCTTCTGGTAATGAAACTGTTAAGACACACTTGCGCACACACACCGCCACAGGTACAGCTGTGCAATTTCTCCTGTGGTCTCCAAAGTCCAGTGTCTTGTGTAGTTCTCCTTTGAATAACTATTTTTATGACCTATTGCCCAATGATTCATGCTGGTTGCACAACCAGGCAAAGCGCACTGCAGCACACATCTGGATATAAACATACAATGGTGAGTCTGACAATAGGTCGGCAAAACTCCCACACGGTTAAAGCAGGTAGAAAACTGGCAAACTTAACCCTCAATATTCAAAATGTGTTTGCATTTCAAATCCATTCGGCCTCAAAGAATCACTTTAGTAAACAGCCTTACCCAGCAAACAACTGTGTGTTAAATAGACATTTAATAGACATCTAAATGTAGACAGCTTGGCTAAAACAAGGCTAAACTTAGGCTGTCAGAGATAATCTAATAGACGTCTAAGAATAGCCCAAAACTAGAGTAGTCATCAAATAGACAGATTAGACAGACTGTATATGTGTAGTCATTCATTTCTGTTTATTTGATGAGTAGTCTAGTTTAGGCTATTAGATCTTTCACAGCCCAAATTTAGCCTTGTTTTAGCCAAGACGACTATGTTTAGATGTCTGTTAGACATCTATTAGACATCTTTTAGAAACCAAAAATGCTTGCTGGCTACTTAAGTCAAATGTTTCTCAACTACGACTGCATTTATCTGATCAGCAACTTCCCATTAATGTTTAAACATTTAAAGCTGTAAAAGTTGTGGTAAGATAAACAGACAGGCAGAATCTTTGAAATATACATACTTAAAAAAAATAATAATAATAAAACAACTCTGAGATGTTGCCAAACAAAAGCTACGAAAGCTGTCAATAGATGTACATAAGCCTCTTACAATGATCAATATATCGACTTATCGTGCAATATTTGAAGATGACTTCAATCATTTTTGCCATTGCAATATATTTACAAATTCACAAATAACAATTAAGCCATATTACAACGACATTTACATTCTCACCAGTGTCAAATTTTAAAATTGGACCGACATTTAGTATATATAATAGTATATATAATAGGACATTTATCTTTTTAACATCAAGTTATAGAATCTATTAGTGGCTATTTGCATTATTATGCTCTTATATAATCATTATAATATCAAAATGATCTCAAAATGACAATATTATCACTTTTCGCAACAATTTCAGTGACAATATATCGCACAACAATAATCCCTTATCGTGACAGGCCTAAATGTGCATGAAGAATTTAAATGCATTTTCTTCTACAATGTGCATTTTTTTCTCTGCCTCTTATGTTTATGTTCAGCCAACACTGTTTTTCTCAGGAGTCCCGTGTATTTCAGACTCATCTCCCGACACCCTCCCGTTTTGTTATTTCTCCCGGAAAACTCGCGTAATTTCACCCTAACCACCTCCTTTTTGGTACAATCTATAACACCCCCGGATCGCCGACTTTCGTATAGTATCCAAACGCATCGGTTGCCTAAATCCCAGTGCATAGTACAGTTACTTAGCTGTGTCATTCAGACACCTCACCCCCAACACCTAGACATCCCCACCACTCCCCCGAAGTATTCCGGATTTTCATAGACAAATGTTGGCAGGTATGGTCATTTCACGTTTAAATAGATGAAAACAACCTATTCTTTGCCATAGAAGTGAAATTACTGAATCAAGACATAAGAGGCTGAGAAAAATGCTAAGAAATTTTCAGATGGCACTTACAGGTTTTAAACACACATACATGTTTATGAACAAAATACAGTGCTTAAAGTGTGTGTGTGTGTGTGTGTGTGTGTGTGTGTTTGTGTGTGTGTGTGTGTGTGTGTGTGTGTGTGTGTGTGTGTGTGTGTGTGTGTGTGTGTGTGTGTGTGTGTGTGTGTGTGTGTGTGTGTGTGTGTGTGTGTGTGTGTGTGTGTGTGTGTGTGTGTGTGTGTGATGAAGAGAAAAGACTAAATATATTTTTGCAAATGTAATGTTTTTTTTTTATCTAGCATAACATCTTCTTTGACACTGTGTACATTATGTACAACTCCAATTGACCTAAACACGCCCCATGTAATGTTTCAAATAGTTATATTTCTTAAAAACACTTACACAAGATATGAGAAAGATATGTATTTTTGCATTACAGCACTTAAGCTGAGCTAAATTACATGCTGGCCCGGTTTCACAGACAGGGCTTAGACTAGCCAGGATTAGGCCATAGTTCATTTAGTACATTTAAGTAATTTTTCCAAACATGCTTAGAAAAAAAACATTATTGGTGTGTATCTTGAAACAAAATAAAGGCACTGATATATTTAAAAATCAATCAGTGCAATTTTATTTCAGTTGAAACAGCTCAGACTTACATTTTAGTCTAGGACTAGGCTTAAGCCTTGTCTGTGAAACCGGGGGGCTATGTATCTGTTCAGGCTTAAAACATAGATCTGAATGGATTATAAGAACAGGAGCAACCTGCTTGATCTAGTCTATATTTTGAGATTTGTATGTGCGTCCCTTGAGAGAATCAGATGTGATGACACAAGAGGTGTTTAGAAAGTAATTTGATTCTCATTCATGACATTGAATTGCATCAGCCTAACTCAAATTGGCCAATGTTTAAGCAACAACAACAACAACAACAGCAGCCGCAGTGGAAAAACAACATTTAAGAAGGGCAGGACATTGACTTGAGACTTAAAGGGATAGCTCACTCCCTAAAAAATGAAAATTCTGTCATTAGTTACTCATGACATTCGAAGGTTTTCATTCATCTTCAGACAATAATTATAATGTCTTTACAAACATATTTTTAATGAGATCTAAGAGTTCTCTGACTCTTTCAGACACAGCAAGGGTCATAAAATTCACCCAGAGATATATAAGCAAATAAATAAAAGTGTGCCAGTGGTTCAAATTCTAATTTGGTCACACTTTATTTTGATGGTCTGTTTGTTGAATTTACATTGCATCTACATGCCAACTAATTCTCATTAGATTATAGGTAGACTGTTAGGTTGGGATTAGGGTTAGTATAAGTTGACATGTACTTGCAAAGTTTCTTATAGTCAGTCAAATGTCTGTTAAAGAAGAAGTATCAACAGATATTAAGCAGACAGTCTACTAATACTCAAATGGTTCATCAAAATGAAGTGTTACGCATCATTTTATAAAGGCACTAAAATGTTTTTAATGTGCAAATAAAACAACACAAAATACCCAAATTACAGCTGAACCACTGATAAAATGTGGATTGTTTTGGCAATCTTCTTGATAAATTTATGGGCTTTGAACATCTCTGAATTTTTTCATGAGCTTTAGGATTTCATCAGAAATATTTTTATTTGTGTATTAAAGATGAATGTAGATCTTACAGGTTAAAGAGATAATTCACCCAAAAATGTTAATTCTGTCATTAATTACACACCCTTAATAAAAGATTTGTTTTAATGGCTAGATTCAGCCTGACAAGGAAAGGATCACTTCTTTGATTTATTTTTTTTCAAAACAAGAGAACAAACTTAAGCATGTTAAGCTCTGTTAAGGCTCACTTTCATTCCTCAATCATAAAACAAGCAAACACCATGTAGACAGTAATGCACTGGCAGTGGATGTCGATTGAGCAAAGCACTGCAAATGATAAAAGTTCATTTTTGAAAGTTTATTTGCTAATAATACTTGGCTAATAAAATCACATACTATATTTCCAACATGACTATTCCGCCCCTAAACAAGTTTACTCGTTTCTGCGTGATGCATGAAATTTAACTGGTATTCAACAAATATTAAAGATAGACAAATGAACTTGTATTAAAACTATACTTAGAATTTATAATTTAATCTTGCCTTTAAGGTACCAAGATATTTTCAAATGGGGAAAATCCTGTAAGAGCCTTAAAGCAAAACTTTACCAATTGATACTATTTTTGAGCAGTGTCACCTCAGTAAAAAAGTGAGTTGAAACAGTCTGAAGTAATAAATAAAGTCGGCTTAGTCTCTTTATTCATCAGGGGTTGCCACAGCGCAATGAACCGCCAAATTATCCAGCATATGTTTTACACACCAAATGCCCCTCCAGCTGCAACCCAGTACTGGGAAACATCCAAACACACTCAGTCACTCACACTACAGCCAATTTAGTGTATTCAATTACCCTACAGCACATGTCTTTGGACTATGAGGGAAATCTACACCAACACGGGGAGAACATGCAAACTCCACACAGAAATGCCAACTGACCCAGCAGGGAATCAAACCAGCGACTTTCTTGCTGTGAGGCAACAGTGCTAACCACTGAGCCATCATGTGGCCTCCTTTACACAAAAGTTTTTTAGATTATTCAAATGTTCTTCATGCTAGAAATGGTTCTTTTCACTGAAAGTTTTTTGTGTCTGAAACCTTTATACAACTCCATACTGTCACCTTTATTTTTTACAATTCAAATATGAACTACCACTTTTCACATTACTTGAGCTATGACTGGCTTTATAAAAACCCTGAACATTCATCACAGCCCAGATTAATCAGCATTGACCAGTTAAACTGCATAATAATTATGAATTGGGGACATTTCTTTTCACAACCACGCAAGGTCTTTTTTTGTGCACCTTTGAATATGTATTTATTTAATTCTTTTCAATCTACCATAGTTTCTAAATCATAACTGCATATTGTGTAAGCCAATGCCAGGGCAGTTGCCATGTGGTTTCTAAGGCGGTCAAAACTGATTCTGTGGTGGTGTTTTGCAGTTGTTGAGTGGTTTGTGAGGACATTGCAAGGTGGTTATTTAAGTTGGTGGTTTTTGGTTCAGAAAACACAAGATTATACATTATTTTGGTTATAGATATTGTTAAAATAATCCTGTGGAACTTTTTCACCTTTTTCGTCTTTTGCCAGGGAATCGTATAGATCTGCTTACTTAGCAATCCATCTGTATAAGTCTATTTGGACATGAAAAATGTTGATATCTTGAGGATAAAACAATGGTTTGGTGTATAAATAAATATAAATGTGTCTAAAAACAGGCCACTTTTTTATTTCATATACATTATTTTTGACATTTTCTCCAAAATTCTATCCCAAAACATGAGAAATGAGTGGGGAAATCGATTTCACTAATAATATTTTTGTTATTAATCCAATACCACACATGTACAGATCAAAATGACCCAACCACAAAATATGTAACTTCTTAAAAATGTAAAAATATTTATATCTCTTACAATTTAATTAGGGGAAAATATAAATAATAAGTACAAATAAAAGTCTTAAACCATTTGTCAAAGTTCTCTTACTTAAAATTCGGCAGTTTAAAATGGACCTTAAAGCATTATGAAATGTAATGATTAATGAACTAATGATTTGAGGTGTCATTCATGTGCTTAGGGTAACCAATCTCTAAATATGAGCCATAGAAACCCAACTAAACCTATCCGCAGTCACACCCTAAAAGGACACATTATAATACAACCGAAAGTCGTCACAAAGCCACATTTGTTTAACGCTTGTCTTGGTTTAAATCTGATGACTGGACAGTTTCTGATTGAGTCGTTTTGCAACCTAATTAATACCTAAACGGTTTGTCAGTTAACGGCAATCTACATCTATTCGATCATGTCAGTGTTTGCTTGAAATGAGAGCAGGATTTGTCTTACAGCGGCAAATCCCATATAGACAGCGACAATGGGCTCTGATTAATAAATTATACCGACAGATCTTTACACGTCTCCGAGATAGCTAACAGAAGAACGAAAAGAAGTATCTATTTAGATCATGGAAAATAAGAACAGACCTCCTCGATCAAACTAGAAACATTTACAGCTTCAGAAAAAAAACTGAAAGCTAAAAAAACCCTTTCTTTATAAGTGCAGCGATAATCTATGACTCAAAATTAATGAGGTTTGTTCTAGAGTGTGTTTAGAGACTGGGTTAATGATTGTAATCGAATCTAGCGGTAGGAAATCCCCCAGCCTGATAAAAAATCACCATACTTCCTCATTTGATTTAAGAATTGCTAACTTTTTTTGTAGTTCTAGTTGCTTAAATAGGCAAATAAGACCACAGTTTTTTTTTAAAATGTGCACTCATTTGCTTACATTTGTTAAAAGAAATCTGAAGAGTGGATAAAGTCTTATGTATTTTTTAGTTTTTTTTTATTTTTTAGACACTTTAGAGGGGATTTTGGAAATCTTGTTATAACTCAGTAACTCATAAAATAGTGTAAACATCCAGAAAAAAAAAATTGTCATTTTTTGTAGAATAAAATATAGTTTATAGAATATTCAGGCATATTATGCATGTAGAAATCCCTCAGTAAAACCCTTCAGCACATCTTTTTAGTCTTTTGGCTGCTCCTATTAGGGGGTCTTAACAGCAGATCATCCGTCTCAACACCACCCTGCTCTCTACATCAGCCTCTCTCTATCAAACCACTATGCATATCTTCTCTCACCACATTCACAAACCTCCTCCTCACCCTTCCTCTATTCCTCCTGCCTGGTGGCCTCTATTCTTCTACCTACAGTATGTACCTCATGTCCTTCCTTGTTTTTGAATCACTTATGCAAATATATCTGATGATCTAATAATCAATATCACAAAATCGCATACTTCCATACTATATACTATACGCTAAAAACAGTATGCCTGGATGACTTCTTTTGGCGAGATTCTAAAGTGCGCATTCGATACACGATGCGCTATCAAATGATGCCCCGTTAGAGAATTCATGAATGGGAGTGAAGCAACGTAACTCGCGGGTAGGTCACGTGATGATGACAAAATGGCAGATGTAGTATGTACTGTATAGAATGTACTTTTCTAATGGTCGTGTAGTAAATTCAAATGCAGTGTGTAGTAGGCGATTTTAGATGCAGTCTTTAGCCCCTTTCACACATACAGACCAATTTTCCGGAAAGGTTGTATGTGTGAACAGGTCCTCTTTGAAAATACCGGTAAATTCGTTCTGGCTATTTTCCGGAAAGAGAAGTTGTAACATTACCGGCAATTTGCCGGAATGCTGCGCTGTGTGAATGCAGATGGAAGATTGCCGTAATAAGCGCGTGCATGTCTAGAACGTGCTGACGTGAGACGTCTGCTTTAGCCAATCACAACAGTCAGACGCATTTACGTCCGCGCGGTTTGTGAGAATAAAAGCCTTTGAATATTTTTCCAGACACATTTAGCTGCTAGAAGTTAGTCAGGTCACGTTTATATGTTCTTCTTAATGCCAACTGTGTAAATAATCATCGATGAGATGCTTATGATAAGCCGTTGTTTGTTTACCTTCAAGCTTTGCGTGTGCCTGTGAAACAGCCTGTGAGCGCCTGCACACGCACATATTATGAACATCTCGACATGCGAAAGTGATCCTGCGAAAGTTGTTCACAATATTGATCATCCACAGAGTTTGTAATTTAGTCAAATGTTTACAAATACAAGCGCAGCCGTTTAAAGCTCATTTGTGGTGAATAATGTCAGAATTTACTGGTATTTTGGAATGTGTGTGTGAATGCTCTTTTCCGGAAAAATTCCGTAACGTCCTCGCCTGTGTGAACAGCGCTTTTTTGAATATACCGGTAAAGTCGTTCCGGAAATTTTCCAGATATTTACCGGTATCACTGTGTGAAAGGGGCTTTTGTGTGTTCCTTCATTAATAGTTTACTAGCGACATCACTTCAGTTTTTGATCTCGCACTCTTACTCATTGCTGAAAAACTAAACATACTACATGCTGAATCGAGCTAACGAGCTCCAATGTTAACACAACGATTGGAAACGTGTAACACACCAAACCAACTAGCCAGACTGACACTAACTTGGCTTGGTGTGTCCCTGCCTTTACATGCACTGTCTTTCTAATAAACCCATATTTAATCCTGTCCATCTTCACCTCTCTCAATGGAATTCTGAGCAACTCCAGCTCCGTCACCTCCAGCTCTGCCTATTTTTGCCAATGCCACTGTTTCCAAACCAGGAATGGGCAAACTCTGTCCTGGAGATGAATTAGCACCAACACTAATCAAACACAACTGAACATGCTAATTAGTGTCTTCAAGATCACTAGAAATCTGTAGGTGTGTTTGATTAGGGTTGGAGCTAATCTCAGCAGGACAACAGCCCTCCAGGACCAAGTTCCTTCTCTAAACCATACAGCATGGCAGGTCTTATAATATTTCCCTTTCAACTCTTGAAGATACCCTTTGATTAAAAATCACTTCTGTCACTCTTCTCCACCCATTCCACCCTACCTGCTCTCTTTTTTAACTTCTCTAACACACAGTCCATTACTCTGCACTGTTGACTACAGGTATTTGAATTCATCCACCTTTGCCAGTTCTACTCCTTGTAAATGCACCAATGCTCTCCCTCTTCTTCATGCACATGTAGTTTGTCTTACTCCTACTAACTTTCATTCCCCTTTACACAAGCATCTATCTTTTCTACTTCTCCAAGCTCATCCTCTCACTAATCACAATATCACCTGCAAACATTATAATCCATGGAGACTTCTTTGTGACCTCTGTAAACCTGTCCATCGCAACTGCAAACAGGAATGAGATACAATCCTTGATGCAATCCTATGTCTACCTTCAACCAGTGTGTCATCCCTACAGCACACTTCATTGCTTTCACACTGTCCACATACACGTACCACAGCACCCTCACATTTCTACTACCCCTGACTTCCTCTTTTGGCACCCTGCTGTATGCTTCCTTTAGATTAGAGATCCTCAACCCTGATCCTGCACTCTCAGAAATAAAGGTACAAGAGCTGCCACTGGGGGAATTCTTTTCTAAAGGTACACATTTGTATCTAAAATACCTATATTGGTACCATAATAGAACATTTCATTACTTTGAAATTTCAAGAGGTACACTTTTGTACTTTTTAGGTACTAATATGTATCATTGAGTTTCCAATATGGATTGTTTAGGGCAGGGAGGCTCAACCCTGTTCCTGGAGATCAACCTTCCTTCAGATTTCAGCTCCAACCTTGAACAAACACACCTGAACCAATCAATTTGGACCTGAACAGCACTTAATAATTACAGGCAGGTGTGTTTGATATGGGTTGCAACTGAAATCTGCAGGAAGGCAGATCTCCAGCAACAGGGTTGGCCATTGATGCTTTAGGTACAAATGTGTACCTTTTGGAAAGTACTGCCCCAGTTCACAGCTCTTGTCACTTTATTTCAGCTCCAACTCTGATCAAACATAACTAAACCAATTAATTAGGACCCGAAGCAGCACTTGTTAATTATAGACAAGTGAGTTTGATCAGGGTTAAGGCAGAAAACTGCATTAAGTCAGTTAAGTCTCCAGGAACAGTGTTGATGACCATCTGTTCTACCAACACACAATGCAACCCCTTCTCTACACTTCTCCATCAGCATTCTAAAAGCAAGTATTGCACCCATAGTGTTGTTCCTTGGCCTACGACTTGGCCGATCAACTTTTGTACTCCTTTGCTGCAGGTCTGCAAAAATCAAACATTAGCTACCAATTTTTACACTTGAGATATGACTGTCTTTGTAAAAACCCTAAACATTTCTCACGGACCAGATGAATCGACAACTAGTGAAACTGCATACTGAATAGAAATAGATCACATTTCTATTCACAACCACGCTTTGTCAGATCAATCAAGAACTGTTTTGACTTTGTGTTTATGTGGTAACCAGTACCCCTACAGTACTTCTCCATTGCTGTCCATCTGCCTTTCTATAAACCTTCTCTCCTCACGAGGCAACACATTTTCATCTGCGACCTTTATTGCCATAACTTGGGGCACATAGTTCCCAGCTTGGTCTTTCTACCTAACCAATTGGTACAAATCTTAAACGCCACATATGCCTTTTTCTTTGCTTTTGCCACATCTCTTCTCCTGTTGCTGCATCTCATTCTATTTCTGCCCACTTCATCCTCTCTCTGCCTGTCCCAATACTCTTTCAACAAACTCTTTCTCTTTATTTTTCCCTGCACTTCCTCATTCCATCTCTCTGTTTTCCTTTCTTTTTCCAGATATCTCACCAAGTTCCTTCCTAGCTGTCTTCCTTATTACTTTTGCAGTAGTTGCCCAAATATCCAGCACATCTTCACCACCACCTAGACCAGACATGTCCAAACTCGGTCCTGGAGGGCCGGTGTCCTGCAAAGTTTAGTTCCCACCGCAATCAGACACACCTGGGCTAGCTAATCAAGCTCTTACTAGGCTTTCTAGAAACATTCTTGCAGGTGTGTTGAGGCAAGTTGGGAGCTAAAATCTGCAGGACACCAGCCCTCCAGGACTGAGTTTGGACACCACTGACCTAGACCACATCTAACCTCTTCCACTGAATCTCAAACACAGCCTTCATCCTTCAGTTCCCACTATCTTTTTGTTCAGTCCTTACTCTCCTCTCCTTCTCCGAAGTCATCCTACAGACCACCATCAGATGCTGCTTAGCTACACAGTCTTCAATCCCCTTCAGGTTTCTTCTCCTGCATGAAATGTAGTAATGGTTTTGTATGTAGTTCCAGTATTTAAAGTGCCCCCCTTAACCTCCATTCTCATACCCTTCTCTATTCCATGCTGCCCCTGTAGATGTCTCCCCTCTTTACTTTTCCTTTAGTCAGCAGTTGCCCAATTTCCACCATTACCCTTGTGCATACCTAATGGCGGGGTTAAAAGCCTCCAGCATTTCTGTAGATGTGAATATACATGTAAAGTTTTGTCTATGTACAGTAAGTGCTGCTGAGATTTATGGCTCAGTGAAGGAGAAAAATGCCTTCAAAGGAACACTTCAGTTTTTGGGAAATAGGCTCATTTTATTTTCATAGTCACCTCAAGTTAAAAAGTTGAGGTGAACCATTTTTAAATTAATTCAGCTGATCTCTGGGTCCGGCAGGAGCACTTTTAGCTTGACATGAATCACTGACTTTGATTACACTGGTAGCATCTTGCTTAAAAAATCCTAGAAAGAGTTTTGATAATTTTCAAATTTAAACCTCTACACTTCTGTTGTTATATTGTGTATGTGGCCAGAGGCATAAATCCAGTTCTTATATGTTATGCTGAAAATTGACCACGGCCCCTTTAAGAGATGTCCGTTCTTGTCTCGCGATGTGTGTGTTGGCGGGCAGGTTGTGTGCACGCGCCTGCGTGACTGAGCAGAGAAGCCATGTTTGCATCGTGGTGAGCTGTGTGTGACGAGCTGTGATCGTCGTGGAAAAACGTTGTTTTGGGGTAAATACTTTCTTAAAAACTTTATTATACAATTGTTAAACCCAAAGATGACATTTAATGGACATTGATTTTGCACATCTTTGTAGATGACTTGGCTTGTGTACAATCTAGCGGACTTCATGTTGAATAGTAATCAGGATTTCTAATTTAAGTTTATCATTTCATGTTATATACCAAGTTTATTTACTGTTTCTTGGAATTTGATAGAGTATTATTTTTAGTTCTATAAAATAAGGTATCTCGTGTGGTGATGCATGTGTGTATAATGTATATTTCATCAAAAATGTTCAAATTGTTTGATATTAGGTTAAATTGGCTGTGTTAACATGCTTTTATTTCTTTTTTTTTTGTACAATAGCACTGCCGTATTTCAGTGTAGGATAAAGAAAATATTTTTTATTCTATTTTTGAGACAATTTGTTTTCAAGGAGCTTATTTCGCTGTGCTCCCTTCGACCGCTGTAATCTTTTTTTATTAAACAGCAGTCAGATAAAACCCCCATTTAAAACAATTTTTACTTGCTTGTTTTGTGTCTTCTTTATTTGCCACCCAGCTACATGTACTAAGAAAGACAGAAAATGAAAAGTTGCTATTTTTTAGGCTAATATAGGCTTATTCTAGGTTAATTTTCTATTGCAGGAACTATAGTCTTATTGCAGTGTAATAATCAAGGAACTTTGCTGCAGTACCATTGCTGCAATGGATGCAACAGTGCCAGAAAATAGTCTGCAGCTTGTTAACTATGAAAAAGTGCTGCATAATATCATGGTACCATGGTACAGCAGCAAAGTTCCTTGATTATTATATAATGAGCATATTTCCAAAAACTGGAAATAAATTGTAGACATAAATTCTCAAGTGTGAAGTATATTTCGCTTTTTTTTTTCAAACTGAAAAAAATCCCCAAAATTCCAAAATCAATTAAATTTGACAGGTGCATAAAAAACATTGCTTTTGCCTGCAGCGTTTCACTTTAAACAATCAAGCCGTTTTTATTCCAAGAAGGACAGTTATTCCATATACAATTATTTCGAGAATAGTGGAAGATTAGCTGTACTGCAAAAATACTGTGGAAAATGGGTGTTGACCGCTTGTGAGTCACATTATTCGGTCAGTTCCCACATCCGCTGTCACGACTCATTTTCATACGCAGCTAATGCTCAGCAGTCTCTGGAGAAACAGACGCATCACTCGATTCAGAATCCGTAAGGCATTGTGATGAAAAACAGCTGAACAAATTATAGTAGCCATTGCGAAACCAGCTAACAGACGTGTCATTGCAGATATTTGTGCATTATACATGAAACAAAACACATTCTGATCTCTGTGGAAAAGCCAGCTCATCTGTGGTCTAGCTTTACAGAAAACCAACATACATGTTTTTTCAGTTGTGTAAAGCTCAGCTATATACAATATTTGCATCTTTTTCCAGAAATACGTTTTTTTGGGGGGGGGGACTTTGCATTGTACAAAGTCGTACTAGCAGAGGAAGTGATCAAATGTGGCTTCTTACTTAACGTGGCGAGATATCCCAGTGGTTTGATTTGTTTAGATCAAGCAGATCAGTTTGTTTTACCACAAAGCTCCCAGCATGTCATTTACTTTCTTTTATATAGGCAATTAAGAATTTACAATAGTTTTTGAGATGTTTAGCACTTTAGATGTATTTAGTGCAGTGGTAGTTTAGAAATATTTATATACTATATATTGAATTTTGTGAATATTTACAGTAGTCAACATTTGATGTGGATCAAAAAAGTTGATCAAAGCTGTTCTAAGACAGGAATCGGTTGTTTTTTGATTAAAGGACAACGCTGATGAAAGGCTTGATTTTGATCTGCTTGACAAATTATATTTACAGTTGAAGTCAGAATTATTAGCCCCCTTTTAAATTTTTTTTCTTTTTTAAATATTTCCCAAATAATGTATAACAGAGTACAAGGAAATTTTTACAGCATGTCTGATGATATTTTTTCTTCTGGACAGTCTTTTTTGTTTTAGTTCGGCTAGAACAAAAACAGTTATTATTTTTTAAACACCATTTTAAGGACAAAATCATTAGCCCCTTTAAGCTATAATATATATATATATATATATATATATATATATATATATATATATATATATATATATATATATATATATATATATGTATAAAACTTATATAAACTTATATGTATATTTAACAATTGACTGACATTGACAAGGATAACTCTACAAAAAGTATGCACTATTTACATTTAATATTTACTAATACTATACTATATTACTATATATTAATAATACTATAGCTTGACCATACATACAGAACAAGAGTCTAATATCACCACAGCATGCAACTTTTTAAATTGGATATCTCTTTAAAACTAATTGTAAAAACATCTGGAAAAAAAATAGACAGTGGATATATTATGGATCTTAAAGCATATAAACACTGTAAATGTATTACGCAATATGTATTACCTTACTGCAGTGGTTCTCAAGTCTGGAGTCCCTGAACACTGCACATTGTGCAAGTCTCCTTAGTCAAACACACCTGATTCAACTCATTAGCTCGTTAGCACTCCAGGACCTGGAATGATTGTGTGAGACAAAGGAGACATGCAAAATGTGCAGTCCAGGGGGGTTGTTAAGATCAGATATGGTTATAATTTAAAGAATAATTTATATAATTTATTAAATTTCCCATTTATTGTATTTTATTAATGTCTTGCCCCACCTCAACCTTATACCCAACCGTCACAGTAATGTAAAAACAGTAGTTGTACCGAGTATTATTTATGCAATCTATTAAATTACCCAATAAATAGTATTTTTTAAAAGCCTACCCCAACAATAACACTAAAACCAACTGTCACAGTACTGTAAAAATATTAGTTATTGTTATACAGTGTCATAAAAAAATTCTGTAATATACTGTAATATAAATTCTGTAAAATACTGTAATACTTTTTCTGTCTGTGTCTGCTCACAGTTAGCTCAATTATGTTATGAGATATTATATGAGAGATGTTATAAGAGATTATATTATAATTATCAATAAGATAATTATAATGCCTTCTTAAGTGCCATAAATGTATACTTAAGTACCAAAAATGAAATGTTTCATCAACCCAAAGTTCAGTAAAATTTGGACAAACCCAAAGATCATGGATTTTTTTTTTTTTTTTGTATAATTTAAAAAATAAACCAACTGATGGGGTTGTCAATATTTTACTCAACTATAGGTTAAAACAACCCAACATTTTAAGAGAGTAGATAAAATGAACAGGTAGCTACTTTTTTTAAGTATTTTCACATGCAGTAATGTACTTTAACTGCTTTAGATCATAAGCATCCTTTAAGCGAGCGTAACACAGTGTTGTATTCTGATCTATTTATGTCCTTGGATTCAGAAAAGATTTGTTCCTATAGCAATACTAATGCCAAATGAATCCACGTACCAGAAACTATGATACACGTTCTGACATGATGCACTCGAAGCACCTTCTTCAGTGTTCAGACATATCTGCATCCCTATTCCCTCTTCTGTAAGTCTGAAAGGATGCTTTCCTGCCAATGCTCAAAGCCCAATACTGTAAGTACACATACTAAAATATATATATATATATTTTTTTTTTTTTTTGTTCTTGTCATCTGCTTCCTTTCATCCTCCTCCCCATTTATATAACTAACCAATTATGATTGCTTAGTGACTGCAAGAATATACAGTACAATACAAGAGGTCTATTTAAAAAGACACATGCATGCCTTCTCAGACACTGACCTCGAGATTGCTATGGAGATGCTACACTATGGAGACAAACTCGAATGACCCCATCGCTCCCCCGTCAGCCAATCGCTCGATTTCAGCCAATCACAGCTCTTGAAGCAAAGATGATCAGAGCGGAGCCACGCAAATATAATCTTGATAGAAAATCGGCGACAACAAGCTTGGCAAATCACAAAACGGCATTCAAATCCAAGCCTGAAGACACACTCTTGTCAGTCTGATGAAATATGAAAGAGTACCAAGCAATTTGCATTAGTCACCATGACTAAGGACTTTCACAGTGACATAGTTATTTTACATCAGTAACCCAGTGGAACAAGCCAGCTTTGTCAAGGAAATTGGAAATAAATGAGGGTATCTGACATCAGACTGATTATCAGGATAGTGTATGCGGTACATTTAAGCATTTTATTGGCAGGAAATTCAACTGAGTCATTGTGATAAAGACACGATTGTGTATACCAGCACCTTGCCAGGGCAGAGAGGTTGAGAATGATTATTGCAGCAACATGAAACAATATTGAGTTCCTTACACACCCACATGCTTGTTTATTGGTAATGAATACAATTGAATACTGTTTCCTGGATGAAAATCCTTAACATAAATATAAAATGGTTGAAAACTGATGCTGAATGATGATGAGTAACAGTTGAATATGTTAAAGCATATCTACAGTGTCTCACCGAGCATTGTTTACCGTATTTTTGGTCCACCTTTCTTCCTGTAATAACAGAATAGAACAGCTGAGAATATAATGTATACTGAATCGCTTTAGGTGTTTGGATGATGATTCAGCGTAAGATATTTTTATTTAAACATTTAAAAACACACTTTGACCTGTACTTATTAATAGAATAAATTATGATACAATTTTTTATTATATTTAAATGATTAAATGCAAATGTAAACACCTAAGTTTAAAAGGGAGTGACAAAGTATAAAAGCATTTTATCTTTTTATTTGTGGTGTTAGTGAGGCCAGCAGGGGGAGCTCAACCTGCGGTCTGTGTGGGTCCTAATGCCCCAGTATATTGATGAGGACTCTATACTGCTCGATGAGCGCAATCTTTTGGATGAGACTTTAAACCGAGGTCCTGACTCTCTGTGGTCATTAAAAATCCCAGGATATCCTTCAAAAAAAAAAAAAAAAAGAGTAGGGGAGGAATTATTATTATTATTATTATTTTATTATTCAGCTTAGTCTATTTATTCATCAGGAGTCACCACAGCGGAATGAACTGTCAACTTATCCAGCATATGTTTTACGCAGCGGATGCCCTACCAGTTGCAACACAGTACTGGGAAACACCCACAGTATACACTCTCACATGCGCACACATACACTACGGCCAATTTAGTTTATTCACTTCACCTGTATGTCTTTGGACTGTGGGGGAAACGGAAGCACCCGGAGGAAAATCTAGCGCCTTATTAAAATCTATGTAAAAAATATACTATTATATTCATTTTTATTATATTTAAACAATTAAATGCTACTAACAATTTTTAAAACCTATGTTTAAAAGCGGGTGACAAAGTATAAAATTATTTTATCTGTTTATTTATTCATTTTTATAAGGTAATACAATCAAAATTCATATTTTATGCATTAATAGCAACATTTCTCATTTTTATTATGTTAATTGCCAGAGATGGCCAGTGTTTATGATACATGTATTTCAAAGATGCAATTTAAATACAAATTTTTTTTTTAAATTTCTATTTGAAATGGTTGACGAAAATGGCTCAATATTTTCTATCAAAATACAAATGTATTGTATTTTTGTATGTATACTCTACTCTTTCATGTTCTTCTGTTTAACACACACACACACACACACACACACACACACACAAACACACACACACACAAAAGATCTTCTGAAGAATGCTGGTTGCTGGAACCAATTGACTTTCATAGTAAGAAAAGAATTCTATGGAAGACCATGGGAGGCAACTATCATCATATATATCTATTACCAAAATATCTTCTTTAGTGAAACTCAAACAGGTTTTGAACAAGCAACATTTATGTGTACAACTCTCCTCTTGCTGCAATATTATTTACAATGCATTTGGGAACAAGTGGTGTCCTTTCTTTCTATTGGAGCACATGTGCATGTACGCTCCTCCACGCGTGTGGGATGGGGTGTGATGGGACTACATGTGAAGAAAATGACTAATAGGCCATTCAGTGTGAGGTTGCCAACGGTCATTGGAGCAGGGAGGAGGCGGAGGGCCTGTAAAAAAAAAAAGGAAAGAAAGGAAAACAGGGCACAGATTCACACATTGTGTTGTGTTGTATGTCGTGTGCCAGATTTGTGTGCTGTGTGCCAAAGTGTCCATGTACTTGCGAGCGTGACCGTTTTCACCGTTGGACACATTGTCATTTTTTTCATGGAGTGAGTGATGGCGAGTGTGAAATTTACTCAACAACCATGTGCATCAATGAATATACCAATAACAGCACAATTAAGTCTGTGGTTTTGGATAAAGCGCATCTCAAAACACTGACTGTATCTTCTTGACCAACTTGTTTGCTGGTGGTTTTAAAAGTGTGCTGGTGCTAATTTTAGTACATGATATAACAATGTGAGGTCACATGATCAGACCACAATCCGGCTGCCTTGACACAGATAAACAACATTCTAAACGTTCTCTAGTGATTGTGACACACACACACTCGCACACGGAGTCATTCCTGTGTTATATCACGGATCGATGCACTACCGCCCTCTAGTGGAAGCCAAATGTTGAGGTGAAACGCACATACAGCATTTTCAGGAACATTCCTGCATAATCTGATTTACATTTTTATCCTCAAAACTCATTTTAATCTAAGTCCCAGAACTGTAGTGCCTTTGAAAAAAAAAAAAACAGCCTCCATAGTAGCCTATTTGATGCTAAATCTATGAGACAGATGGTTACGTAACACACATATAAATATATAGCCACATGTCCACCAGAACAGGGACAGAGACGCCTATAGGCTGAGATGTTTGCTCAACATAAATGCTGAACATGTCACATGATCTTCCTACCAACCAATCCGTCCATATTATCAAAACCAGGCTATCCTAGCTCAACTGTTTATTCCTGCCTGTTTCTCCATCCATCACACTCCCTGGGTTTGCCCAAGGCGGCAGCTGCAAAGAGTGCGAAGGAGCCACTGGACCGTGACAACACCAGAACACGCTTACAAATAACTTCTTTCATCTAATCAGTAAGCACACACACATAAACCACAACATGAGGCAGTAATAGGAATAGATGAGAGAAACAACCTTTGATACGCCAGAATTAAAGGCTGTTCCTATGGGTTGATATATCTAACCCGGCCACCATACTGAACCAGCCAAACCTGGTCTATGAACAGCTGAGAACATGTTGACAGGGCATCTGCAAGCATGCTTTGTATGAATATTAGATGTTTTTGATAAGCTAAGAAAATGCACAAGATGCCAGTAAATTGCTATGGTAACACTTTACAATAGCAGTACATGAATAATGATGCATTAATAAACAAACATTACTCTATTACGGACTAATGGTGAGATAATGCATGCGCTAATCATGAACTTACTTTAACTACAACATGAGTCACATGAGCTCATGCGTGAATAACGGCTACCCCAATCACTTGTTAGTACATGACTGTTTGTTAATTAATCATTCATTCATTCATTTTATTTTCAGCTTAGTCACTTTATTAATCTGGGGTAGCCACAGCGGAATGAACCGCCTGTTATTAATTAATTTATGCTTAATTTAACCATCATGAACTCATGATATGATTATGGATGATTAAATCATGACCTGGAGGGGCACATCATCATTAATCCATTCTTAACTACTTACTGCATGAACTCCTTATGCACATCCGTCTAGTGCTTTTAACCTGAATAACAATAGATAAGTGTTCTGTCAACATCAACAGTTTAAACACAAGAGTTCATGGGTAGTTATTGATGAGTTAATGGTGATGTGCCCCTTCAAGTAAAGTCATGACATAATTATATGTTATAATATACGCATAATATAGTTATAATATACTCAGCAGTCCATGTTGGTTACATTTAGCTTAAACATAAATGTTAATTAATACATTAAGTATTGTTAAAGGGGGCTGTTAAGGATGGTTCACCCAAGTTCACCTCACCCTTTGTGGTTATAAATATTTATGAGCTTTTTTCTCTCTCTGTTGAACACAAAATATATTTTGAAGAATGTTAGAAACTGTTAACCACTGACTTGCATAGACAAATATATATATATATATATATATATATATATATATATATATATATATATATATATATATATATATATATATAAATCAATAGCTGTTTTCATTCGTCTATTTTATGCACATTTTGTAATGTCGCATAAAAATGCTTAATGGAAATGCCAAGGCGCTCTTGAATTTTGAAAATGCGCATAAAAAAACATGTCAACAACTGAGTAGGGTAAACTTTTTATCTGATAACAAAGAATTTGCATAATCTACATCAAAAAAGTCATGTGACATTGTTTTAACAGCTCATGTCATGACAAATATGGGGACGATTAGTGGACAGCAATAATGGACTAACCAGCAGATGGACCACATTTTAAAATCTCTGAAACATTGTTTTAGCCATTCTAAAATGCTTTAAAAATGAAATGAAAAATGTCATAATCTCTAAATAGACAAAATTTGCATTATGAAGGTATGTTTGTCACTTCTGCCAATATGAATCAATGTTTTTTTCTTATGACATCACTGTGCACTTTAGCTTTTGATCAGATCTTCTAATGAGTTAAATGATCTCTAGAAATCTCATTCATTAATACATTAAAGCTGCGGTCACACTGCACTTTTCTCCCCATAGACTTCCATTCATATGCGCATGAATGCATCAGAAAAGAAACGCAAGTTTTGCAGTTCGCTACATTGCAAAGTTCAAGCTTGATGAACTGTGACCAGCGAAATCGGATCACATAACTAAGTGAGACCGATCAAAGATCAAAACATGACCTCTTGTACAGAAATTAAAAATATGGAATAAACACTCACTTTTTAAAGTGTCTTATCATCATAATTTCTTAAAGTGTGTAATCATCTTGTTTAATCCAACCCCTATTCACAGCATCGCACAACATAATTTTGCATGCTCAAACTCAGTGTGACCACAGCATTAGGCTGTGGCTGAAATTGGCCATTGATTCATACATTACTATGTTCTATACCAGTGGTGCCCAAACTCGATCCTGGAGAGTTGGTGTCCTACAGAATTTCGCTCCAACTTGCTTCAACACACCTGCCCGGAAGTTTCTAGTACAAGGGTCACCAACCCTGTTCCTGGAGATGAGGAAGGTTCCTGCAGAATTCAGTTGCAATCCTGACCAAACACACCTGTCTGTAATTATCAAGTGCTGCTTCAGGTCTTATTAATTGGTTCAGGTGTGTTTAATTAGGGTTGGAGCTGATTTCTGCAGGAAGGTAGCTCTCCAGGAGCAAAGTTGGTGACCCCTGTTCTAGAATATCAAGTAAAGCCGTGGTCACACTGCACTTTTCTCCCCATAAACTTCCATTCATACACATGCAAATGCAGCAGACTGGAAGGGACAAGTTTCACAGTTCGCTGCATTGGAAAGTTTAAGCTTGGTGAACTCTGACCAGCAAAATCACGTTGCTGCGGGAGACCAATCGAAGATCAAAACATGACCTGTATAGAAATTTTAAATACGGACCAATCGCTTGTTTAATCCCGCCCTTTTTCGCAGCACCGTACGACAGAATTTCACAAGCTCAAACTCTAATGTGACTGCAACATTAGAGCTTGATTTCCTTGTTCAAGTGTGTTTGATTAGGGTTGGAGCTAAACTCTCCAGGACACTGGCTGTCCAAGACCGAGTTTGGGTACCCCTGTTCAATACAGTGAATGCCACTATGCCACTATATTAAGGATACATTATTCTGATATGGCACTTTACTGCATGGAATGGCTAGGTACAGTACACTTTTGTGGTTATTCTATTGTGTACAGTAGTTCCTGATACTTTTTAACACCATGTCAGTTAAGGTTCAAAGTGAGCCATACTATTGCTATAATGTAATGTTGCATGAACACTTCAGATCACTGATTGTCCAGAAAAAAGATCCAGATCAAAGATTGTCAATACACTCTTCTATACACTTCTTTAATAAAAAGTTAACAGCCTCTGTAGGATTTTAAATGACTATCACATGCAACTTAAAATAGCCTTATCGTGGTCAGTCGATAAGGTGACGACTGTAGGGTGAGGACATTCCACTTGCAGTAGCTGAGGATGTCATAGCAGTAAAGATGATAAAACTATAACAATATGTTTATTATCATTATCTCACCCGCTTAGAAATGCTACTAAACTACAGTGGAAAAAGAAACTGAGCCAAAGTAAAGTCAGTCGGTCTGAGCTGTTCCAGACGGTGGAAAATGTGCAGGACAGTGACCCTTTGGAACAGGTCTGAACACCCTTAGCCTAGTAAGTAGACTGTAGAGGCAATTAGTGGCAGTGGTTTTTACCTTCTACTCAGACTTACAATGCTTTACACAAACACAATCTATGCTGCTGCTAGGGGGATTGATTGGTGTTGCTTACTGATCAAAACAACTATGATATTCAACTCTGATGTCTTGACTTGAGACATTTCTAGAGTGGAACGTTTGTGTACGTGTTATTTTAAATAGCAAATGTAACCTGTTCAGATTGGTTGTTAAGTTGCTGTGTTGTTGCTAGGGTTTTCTGGGTGGTGAGTCTATGTATGAATTTAATTAGATCATAACTATTGGCACCAATCGTCATTTCAACAGGCTTGGAAATGTGCCTCCAATTTGTGGTTAGCAAGTTATGTTGTTGGTGGGTGAAATGTTTATTCCCGACGGTTTTACATATTACTTCAGTTAAAAATGAGGTCCTTGGATACTGCTGATGTTTTTTTTTCCACTACTTTTATTCTTCACTGCACTTTACATAAACAACAGTGCAGGAAAATCAAAATGTTTACAATTTTAAGAAATTTTGAGTTTGTCAACCACACAAATCTGTTAAATCAGTAGTGCTTAACCTTTTTATCACTGTAAAAGAGCATAGAATCACCAAGAGGTGACCCTCTAGTGCGATTTGGGAAACCACTTGAAGCCACTAGATGCCGCGGTCGACATTTTGGAATGAAAATTCCAATTAAACAACAGCATATAATAAGTCTGTAAAATAAACTAATAAAAGTGCTGATGATTGTGATTGTAAGTGTTGTATTGTCGTCTTTCAGGTTGTATCTCAGCTGTAATGCGCTTTTTAAATAAATAAATAAATAAAAAACAAAGCAGCTGCTTACCATCGTGACAGCAATAAGATCCAATGGACGGTCGATCGCTTTCACTTCAAAATGCCGAAATAGCGGGGCTTTTGCTGCGCGCTGCTGTTGCAATGGAAGAGTGTTGCCTCTTGGTCATTCTAAGCTCTTTGTCACTGTGGACCGGTCACCGCTTGACAATTTTACCACGGCCAGGAGGGGATCGCTTGGGCCGATGGTGCGTAGACTGCTAGGCCACTATCAACCGTTTTCTCAGAGATAAAACATAGCTGTTCCTCTGAAACATGGTTTATTTATGGAGAAAGTTACAAAGCACTGCAGTGTTTGCGTGTTCTGTGTTTGTTTGAGATAATTAATCTACCGAAATGTGTACAACGTATTCCATACAAATTATGAAACTGATCGATCAGTTCTTGTTACATGACTCGCAGTGCACTTGCAGTTATCAATTCAACTGGGTTTATCTTAAAGGCACGAGCATGTCACGGCGCGCACCTCCATTGGAAAATAACAAACGTGCGCGAACTCTAGAAAAGACGTGATATGTGAACACCCTATGAGGCCACCGTCATTTGCAATCTCCAGCAGTTGATCTTCTTGCACAGACTTTTCCCCTTAGCAAAGAAATTTTCCAAAGATGTCTGTTTCTTATTCATTTTGCTGCTTAAATTTAGGCGCTCAAGTGACCGAGATGTAAGCGAGAGAATACGGTCATTTTTCAAAATAAAAGATCGTTCAGACTCAAATAATAAATAAAATAGAAATAATTAATGATTTCTTGTGCGGCCTGGTACCAATTGATCCACCTGTACCAATTGAGGACCACTGTGCTAATTAAGACTCCGGGCCAATAGTTGGCAATGTTATTCTGTAAAGAAGCACTGAATATCTGAGGAAATATGGTTCTGCAGTGCGCATTTGTTGCTTTGGTTGTCAAGTAACATTCATGCTGAGTCAGATCCAGTTACGTTTTCATCGTTTCCTCTTTAAATAAATAAGTAAATAAGCACTCATGCATGCCTGAACACATAAAATACTGTAGTTAGAACATTATTGTCCATCTGCTGCAGCCGTTAATACTGTATATTTAACATTAATGTTTAAATACTAGCAAAGGTACCAGTTATGTTTACTTTTTCAAGTACTGATAATAATTAATTTAGAGATAAGGATGTAAAAGAGACGCGGTGGTTATCAGGAAAAGTTTAAGCACAGAATAGTGACATATTTGTGAGCCTCTGCATGTGGGTGTTTGTCCTCATTTGCTTGGTCGATGCGTGGGCACTCTTTTGTTTACACTCTCACTGTTTGTGGAGGGAAATGTTTGCATTTGTTATGTGTGGGAGTACGGTTTGACACACTGTGCATGTATGTATTTGCATATGCATGTGCGCGTGTATATGCACATACAGTGACGTGGCACTAGCATAAGTGAGCACTTCCTGGCGTGTGTACCAAGCATCTGCCTACGTGTCTGGTGAAGTGTCAAAGGCCTCCTACCCACGCTAAAGAAAGATCTGGAAGCCTGGCAGCTTGATGGGAGGGCACAGTCTCTTCATTGGCCTTGTTTCAACATCCTTTATGCTAAGTGAGAACTGATCCCAGAACAGGATTCTTTTTGCTAAGTCTCACATGAGCATGCAAAGCTTGATCTAGTATCAGTGATCACAATCGTGACTTTTTAGATTTGATTAGTAGCCACTAGGGGGTGGTGGAGGTGGCTCAAGCAATAGCTGATGTTGCTTGCTCACCCTTTAGCCCAAGGGTGTTCAAACTCAGTTCTGGAGGGTTGGTATCCTGCATAGTTTAGCTCCAACTTCCTTCAACACACCTCCCTGGAAGTTTCTAGTATACCTAGAAAGAGCTTGATTAGCTGTTTGATGTGTGTTTAACTGGGGTTAGGACTAAAACATGCAGGACAATAGCCCTCCAAGACTGAGTTTAGACACCCCTGCCAATCATGCTCTGAGATTTCTTAGTTTTTAACTGATGTTGCAGCACCATATTGGTGACTACTAAATGATCTGGGTTTCGGTTCACAGTTTCATGCTGACGCTGGTTAAGATCGAACTCTCGTATAGTAGATAACAATCAGAGAAGCAGTGTCATGTCTGTTTAAAGGCAAGTCAAAGCAATGCTAAAGGAAAAGGGGAAACTTTTCTTGTATTAAAATGACAGCAGATTACCAATGACATCTCTGAAGCAGACTTGCTGTTTATAGAAAGACACTTCATTGATCTTACAAGATAACTAGCTGTCGGTTTCCTGTAAGATAAGCTGAGGGTATGCATATATGCTCTTTTTCTTGACTATTAGCAGGCAACTGGATTTAGGTGACCTCAGTTCTCCTTTCTGTTTTTCTTCAGCAATTCATAAGGGGAAATCAATGATCTGGCTAAATTTGGCAGCCATGGTGTGTTCATTTTTATCGCATATAGGCCATTCAATCGCACAGACAGAAAGAGGAACAGAATCAAACTGTAACAATGTTTGGGGTCGGCAACAAAGGTGAGGATCCAAATGCAGTTTATTAAGTTTAGTCAGGAGGGCAAGGTTTAAGCAGCGACAAATGGTAGCATACAGATAATCCAACAGAGTAATCAAAGTCACAGGTGAATGGTTGAGACAGGTGGCAAAACAACATAAACAGTAAACAAAACAAGTAGTCAGAAACACGACAAGACAACACAACAAACTCTTACATAAGCGGTGTTTATTTTATTGTTTTTGTTTGTTTTGCTGCCTGCCTCGACCATTCGCCTGTTTACAGTTTACCCTTTTGGATTACCTGCCTGCCCCATCCCTCCCAGTGATGAACCTTGCCTGTATGACGATTCTAAATAAAGCTGCATTTGGATCCAACCCCTGCAGCCACATCAAATCATTACCGGTCTGTGGGAGTTTTTGTCTTTTTTGTCCCTCTCTGTCGCTCTCTCTCTCCTTGTCTGTCATTCGCTCTTTGTCTCGCCCTATCGCCTTTTGTTCCGCTATTTTCTCCTTCTCAGGTATCTGCTGATTGGATCCCGAGCCTGTCACTCCTCATTAGGCCGTTTCTTCGTGGATCAATCAGGCTTCGTTCCGCAGACTTTAAATTTGACCGGCTTGCATTGTTTGTTCAGTGCTGTGTGTGTGTGGGTTTGTGCTGTGTACATTCATTTCTGTATCTGAATTATGACTTGTTTTCATGGCTCTAAACTATTCCAAACAACTGTAAATTCAATATGGTTTAAGAGTTTATCATTGCTTTTTGTGGGGGAAAAAAACGAATGGGTTAACATGTCGCGCGACACATACATTTTACATTTACATTTTGCCCATAGTTATTTGTTCAGAAGCACTATAGGTAAGTGGGTGAGCGCTGCTTTTTGTATTTTTGTTTATCATTTTAGGGAGTGTACAGTACTGCCTTCGCAAACGCTGAAAATCTCGGTTTCTTTTTCTCATCTTAATTTTCTTTGGTAAGTTTAGAGGGGATCTTGTGTTCTAGTTTAAGTGGCTGTTGGTTTTGTTTAGTTCTTTGCTTTGGCGCCACTCTAGTTCCTCCAAACCTTTTGGTTTGATTATATTTCGAAGATTGCTTCTATTTATTTTCAAATGCACTGTACAAAGCTCAAACATGCCTCTCTTTTGGTGGCTATAGCATATTTCCTTATAGAGGAATAAACAAATTAAGTGTTAAGATTGTGTATCCTTTTTTATTGCCATCCATTTCCTTCAGTAATAATATAACATTCTAAATGTTACGTTTTCTCTGGCTGGACAACTTAATAAATCGTAACAATTACACAAACAGAAGAACCAAAATGTCACATATAAAAGAATCTGGGAGCAAAATGCGCTTAATTACAATGAGGATATCACAACACACATATTTTTCATCCTAAAAAATACACTTTTCATTAAGGAAAATGTAACTTCGGTAAGCTCATTCTGAGATGAAAATTTAAAAGAATTAATCTGTCAGGACTCATCTTTCTCTCAATCCTTCCTATTAAAGCCAAGCCTTCAACAGAACTGCCTTCAGGAAATAATTCCATTATCCTCATGTGTAGTTTACGCAAGCGCTTAACACAATAAAAGAAAAAAAATTACACTTAATCAACCAATAGTTGCATAAGCGTTCACCAACACTTTGACAAAGAAGAGGTGTTTTTTATTTCTTGTACATTTCCAGATTTGTATATCCAATGCAGACAATATAATGTCATCTATGCATATTCTCAAAGTATTAGCCTTGCCAATAGAAACTACGTACAGACATTATTGTCCTATTCTAATGTAGTTCTGTAAAAATCTGAAATTTACTCACATTAGCATCTTAATTTAAAACCAACAACATAAATTGGGCTCTAAAAAAATAAAAAAGCTGCTCATTAGTGTGCTTCCTTTCTTAAAAGGTTCAAGTGGTGTTCAGCAAACCTGCTCAGTCGCAACTGCCTGCGTCTCCTGTTGTTAGCTTGTAGCATGAGTCAGCAGTTTATGTTATTTAGCCTGACTGAAAGCATTTTTACTGGTTACCATAAGACCGCTGAAGGATAATGCAAGAGCTTTAATGAGCACAAGAAAACACACATTCCCTGCTAAAGGGGGAGAGAGGCATAAACAATGGATTACATTGATTTGCTTGTATGTTTTAGTCCTTTGGCTTGTTTAGTTTGCATCAAGGGTATGATGATGAGACAGAGACGAAGAAAAACAGAGCACATGGTTTTAAATATGGGACGAGGGTAGCTTTCCTCTGGCTGAAATGACCCAATGGAATTGACCTGATTTTCACTCGCCTCAAAAGGCCTTGGATTCCAACTAGACAAGCACCCTGCCTGGGTCCTTTATTAGTTGGAAAACAAGTCGCTACTGTACTGCCAAAGAAATTTCTAGAACAATAATCTCCACTAAACAACAACAACAAAGTCCATAAAGGGACTGTCTGTAGCAGAATAATTATTTTCAGAAATTACTGGGATATTTCAATTCTGTCCAAAAGAAACGTAGTCACTCTTATGCTTTACAGATCTCAATAAAAGTGTTGGCCAAACGAAGGCTTTTTACTTGGAATTTTTCTTGGTCGCATTGTTCCTTTCATAGTCAACATTCTGAAAACGTAGCCCTGTTTACATTTCTGAAGATTGTCAATTTTGTAGCCAGAAGTACTTATGGCTGCATTTCGTCGTTAAAATGAACGCTATGGGGTGGTATGATGTCGTTCCTGTCACGCTTACCAGCTGACCGCTTGACTCCAGCTTTCCTGCTGTTACCAGTTTGCCCAAGAGCTCACCATGTACATTGGCAGATTTTTGAAGCAGAGAGGAGTTGACCACAATGACAGTGTTCGAGTCCGGTGAAGAATGGTTCCAAAACAGAAAAACAAAAGCCAAAAATTTTAAATAAACAAGTTTATAACAGGGTGAGAATGTGATAAAATCTGAAAACGTGGTAAAAAAAGGTGGCTTTTCTTTTTCTTTATGTCTTTTTAAAGCTGTCGGTTGGGTTTAGGATAGTGGATGGGAAGGTCAATCGAAGCTATTGAAATCACTATTGGTTGAGTTTAGCAACTTCTGGTGGATTTACATGCACGAATGGTACTCGTAGTGTTGCCAACTATCTTCAATGAAAAGGCTTCAATGAAAAGTTCTGCTCGAAAAGTTGTTAAATGTTTCTTTATTATGTAATCTGTCGGTTTGCATATTAATGGCGTCATCGCGTCCAACAGTTTCTGTTTGTTTTACAGCCTATGGTTAATAAAGGGGTATTTACATTTGCGCTACACTTTATATATCCATTTAATTAAATGCTTTGCTTGAATACAGTTGTAAATTTGCAGAAATCTCTTTAAAAAAATTTAAGTTAAACTTAAAAAAAAAACAAAGGAGTAACATATCGGTTTGACTGTACTAGGGAAATACCTCACACTCATGGTGCTAAAACATTTGCCATCGGTACGCAGAGGAATGATCTGCTCTCGGGCTGCAGGTGGGAGACTGTGTGTGAGTACTGGGCCGCCTGTAAGTGCTCTGATGCCTCATTCAGACTAGCAGCAACTTTGCAGCTGCTTGTCGCTCTGGGTGGTTACCTGCTTCAAACGTGGGGTGTGTAGGTATATACAGCACGAATACAACCGGCCACTGAGCGAGCTGACAGAGGATCATGTCAGCTCTACTGGTGCTCCTATTGGATGTCGCTCAAGAAAGTTGCTTTTCATTTGCATAAATTTGAAGGATTCTCAGCTATATGTCGCGTCACTCGACGCCCACCTGGTCAGCAACAATCGCTGTTGCTTGCATAGATGGATGTCGCCGGAAGCCGCTCATTCTCCCTTGAAATGAGCAGTCGCTTGTCGCTTTGTCGCTGCGAGTCGCTTGTAGTGTGAATGAGGCAGGGGAGGCAATAATGGAATCACCTGCCGCTCATTTAAAAGAGTAGGAACGTTACAGTACGGACACATGGGGGTCAATAAAAATCTCTGGCAACTCCAGTCGCTATATTTATCGCTAGTCGCTTTTTTTTATTGGTTGCTAGGAGGGTCTGAAACGTTGCTAAATATAGCGACAAAGTCACTAAGTTGGCAACACTGGGCACTCACAAGAGAAATTTGAGATCTCAAAAAGCATACGCAGCACCCTCTGGTGGATTCCTGAAAACAAAAACTGCAAAAAAAATGTGGGATGCATTTGGCACCCTCCAGAAATGTATGTGCTGGTACATCTTCAGAATAAGCCTGGATTGGATGAAGTGGCTGAAATAAAGAAAAAAGTCATCCTGGGTCGACGATAGCGCAACCATCCTTAAAACTTGCATGATTTTGTCAGCAGTAGCATTTTACATTTCCTGTGAAAGTTTACTGTGTTACATTGACCGAACCGCTTCCTCTGCTAAAGGATCTGCATAAGGACCGCGTTGTGCTCTTCGGTGCGGCAGAATCAAAGCATTTTCATCGACCGCTGCCAAGTTGGAGCTTGTGTCATTACTCTGTGAAAATGTATTCTCTTTATGCTGGTCACTTTGAAAGCCAAGCCACAGTAACTCTCCAACTCTCTCACACACAAACACACTCAGACCTCACTCTTGATAGATGAGGTTTAGAGTAGAGAGGAACACAGTGCCCGTGGAGAGTTGCTCTTTGTCAATGGCATCCCGAGTGAGATATGAGTTCACATTAGGCAGTAGAGGGCTCGGGCAGGGGCCGTGCCAGCTTTGCTTGCCCGGGCACATTCCTCTCCCATTCAGCACTTTGGGAACCAGGAACTCGGGACACAAATATCGGCCATCACCACACTCTCCCTGCCAACCTGAGAAGCCCTGGGAAGAGAGGAAGGATCTCTCACAAAGCCAGGGTCTGAATAAAAGGCTTTTAAACCATAAGTACCAGAGTTTTTCTCGAACACAAAGGGGTATTTAGTGCTTTGAATATCATAAATTGCTGTAGGTTACAAGTACGGCTTAGGATGTTTGAAGCCAGGGCAGAAAGATGAAAGGAAACCATTTGTTGACCAATGGGTGGTGATCAAGTTTGAGAGCTACAATCTAGAAATAAATATGAAAATGCTAGAAGGTTTCTGTAGCTTTGCACACATTTCGCCTCTTTGCTCTTGTTTGGCAATCCCCGGTCCCCAAACAGAATGGCGATGGTTGGCCACTTCTACAAGTTTGTTGCTTGTTTGGCGTTCTTCAGAAACCTATGGGTGATGTCATAGATGCTGCGTTCATATCTTTTACAGTCTATCTTTTAAACACAACCAAGCCTTAAATATACACTTAGGACCACCTTTTAAGTAATGCAGGTGAAATAAAAAAATAAGGCTCAATCACTTTTAATACTTTGTAGTGCTACAAATAATCAAGGCTGAGAAAAGAACACACCCCACAAAGGAAACAGGTAAATATAGCTAATATTAGTGCGTATGTCATATATAACACTTATGTAATGCAATACCTTACCGATGTTTCATAAGACATGCATTTGCCCAATCATCAGCATACACTTACATCAGTAGTTCCTATTGTGCTCTGAAGTAGAAGCTAATTTAGTTCCTTCGCATGGTGTTTCTAGAGATAAAATGACTCTCAGTGGGCACTTAGGTCAATATGAACTATGATAAATGTGTGAAAGCTCCTAACTGTGCACTACTACAGTATTCAAGTGCATTTGACTGAAGTAAACAAGGAAAAGAGTTGCAGAATCAATGCTTTTAGTATATCATGCTCTGTGAACACTTCAGTGAACGCTGAATATGGATTCTGTCAATCAAAACGCTGCTCTTCAAGAAACTTCCAGGCAAGTGCGTTGTGGCTGAATGGAGATGAACTCTGCAGGACTTTAAACCTACCAGGGTAGGACTAGACGTGGACACTCCTGCTCATTTATAAAGCTCTCATATTGTGAATCAAATGTATCATTTTAATTATCCTTTAAACAGCTTAAAGATAATACACTGCAATATGACATCTTTGTTTTCCCTTTTTTGACCTCTTGATTCTCCTGCAGTTGCCACATATCCTCTCTGATGTCTTGCTAGTCTCTTTTTCTTCACTCTGTCTGTCCTTTTTTTTTTTTTTTTTGCCGAGGGTAATGGCGGCAGCCTCTGCTTCTGTACTGCTGCTCCTGCGTCATTGCTCACTTCCCCTCCCGTCCACCATCGGATGTAAACACTCAGTCACATGGGAGCAGTACATCATGACCACACACACACACACACACACCCTGCACCGGAAACGCAGGTTTCACAGCTGAGCGTGAATCATACAAACTCATACGCAGCAAACAAACCCCTTAATCATGCGCACCTTTGAACATCATCACGGCGTGCTAATTCAAACCTGAACAACCTGATGTACACAGATGCCTCGAATTAAACGCACATTAACACTGGGACAAACACACCATGCGTGTGCACATAAATAGTGCCGTTTTCATCAGGAAATGAAACACACATGCTGTTGTTTTTGAGCTGCTCTCTGGAAGTGCACATCTGATCTCCAGTTTGCAGAAAAATGTTTGCGCTGGCTGGCGTGCCATAGTTGAGGAAAAGAGAAAGCTACCGAACGTCAGGTTGTCTGTGTTTGAAAGGGATTTTATCAAGATGTTAAATTACAAGTTATGCTAAGTTTAAAGGCCGTGTGAACCTGAATTTGCTGAGACGTTTATTTTAGCATGTTGATGTACTTCATTAGAAATCAGCTTGTTAAGTCATGACGTATCAGTTACGCATGAATACTGTTTCTGGGTTCAAGCCGCTACTCATTTAAATTGAGAAAATATTAATTTATGGCCACTTTTTAGTCTTATAAAATATATAAAATCATAAAGTTCACAACAATCTCAGTACTTGCTGCATCACAAATACCAAAATTTTAACAATTTATAAAAAATTCATCACTTTTTTCTGGTTTTCGGATATTAGGCATGTTTATATATATTACGGTCGTGATTTTCGAAAGTATTACATCGCTTTGTAAACGTTTACTATTACCATTTGATGAGTTTACCCATACAGTTTGAAAGAGCACTTGGACCTGGAAGCCACTTTGCGTGACGTCACACTTAACAAGTGGATTTTTAGTAGGGGGCAGGGCTTTCTTTTTGTGCATCATTCTTTCATAGCGAACTAATGGTAAAAGGGGCGTGGTTAACTTATAGGTGGGATCAGTTTGGCATATGTCAAGTTGTGGAGCCTACACATTTCTCTGTAAATTATTATTATTATTTTATATTTTATTCAATTTTTTCTTATGCTTTCTGGATGATATTGTATTATGTTGTGTCAGACTGTTTGTGTATTGTGAAATTACCTCTGTACCCCTTTTTATTGTTGTTGTTGTTATTGTTTATTTTCTTATACTAAAAAACAAATAAAAGATTTTTTTTTTTAAAGGGGGCCTGGTCAAAAGCATAGTGGCTGAAGCTGAAGAAAGGTCAATACAAATGCGGAAGCAATTTGTCAGACTTTAAAAAAAGGTTGGCTCCAATAGCCTGATGGTTAAGTGCGCCAAGTTCGACCTGAGTTCGATTCCTGGCTTGAGGTCCTTTGCCAACCCTTCCTCTCTCTCTCTCTGCTCCCAACTATTTTCTGTCAATTCTCTGCACTATTCAAAATATTAAAGGTTAAAACCTCAAAAAAAATATTATAAAAAAGATTTACTTACGATATATTTGTTCTCTGCACCTACCGAGTCTGAGAAGGATCACAGATACTTGCATCGAGAAATATGGAGAGTATTTTTTTCCCATAAGCTGTGCGTTATCAAATTCCATTAAAACTACACACTTCCACCAGTTCATATTCGCATCCAATATCTCGTTTGTCACAGGAGATATGCATGAATTGCCGAACTGCTATTAAAGTCAACAAATTAAAAATGAAACACCCGAAATTATATGAAATACCGAAAGAAATGTGGATAGCGTGATGACGCAATGACGTTAATCGAATTATGCGCTACAACATATAAAACGGAATCATAAAAGGAACAATCAAAAAGCAACTCATCCAAACACCTTAATCTTATTATTGCCTTATTCAGATTAAGGCAAATAAATCAATTACTGATGTCCATGTAAACATAGTCACTGTACATTTTGATTTCACACAGACTTCAGCTTCAAGAGAAGTCTCTAGAATGGCTTGTTTCATTTCTGGAGCACTTGTGGTCTGTATTTCTATCAATAGGCCGGGTACGTTGTGGCTGATGATGACGCACTTGGTGATGTCTGCTTGTTTTCGGGAACACACATCAACGTGCACGCACAAACATCCACAGCAGGCCTCTCCAATGCGTCAGCAGCTCCCAGTTCATTTGAAATGCAATGTTAATCTTATTGTTTTCCTCCATGTAGTGGTGAGTAAATGTGCCTAGTTAATTCACCCCAGAGTGGAAATAACTCCTTACAGCACACTGATCCACTTAACACTCCCCAGAACAACATGACCTCGAGTCGCTTTTTTTCCCCATTCACAAACACAAGCCAGTCTCATAAATACCGTCCTTTTCGGGGAATGTTTACAAGATGCAAAACAGAAAGGAAAGCCCTAAAAATCCTGTCATTTACTGCTCAAGTGACTGGCAATTCAAGAGATGTCAGGTCAAGTGACTGGACACACATGGTCAAAGAGTTTCCAAGCCAACATAAGTTGGAATGGAAGGCAGCCATTTGGCTTACTCTCTTATTTAAAGGGATAGTTCACCCAAAAAATAAAAATGTACTCACTACTTAAGTGATTTTAATCCTTCATTTGTGTTTTCTTCCGTTGAACACATAAATAGAAGGGTTGAAAGAAGTAAATGATCACGAAATTGTAATTTTTGGGTTAACTAATCCCTTAAGGAGCACTCAAGGCACAGATGGAGATTTGGGATGTTGAACTATTTTATAAGTACACCATGAACTTATCCCCTCATCTTTAGAACATTCACAACCAAGTGTTTTATGAAATCACTTAAATCAAAGAAGCACCAGTGAAAAACGATTTGAATTGATTGTGATTTGTTGCTCAGCTGTTGCAAACACTGCAAGCTGATTTGCAGAAAGACGTTCCTGTTTGAAAGCATCAGCAAATCATCTTGCCTTGGCAGTGACACAGCTTTCTTTTTCTGCAATGTATAGTTGCCATAACAATTACAGCTCACACCTGCCACTGATCACTGCCTCCCTCTCTGTACAAGCACTGTCAAGTCAGAAAATGTTCAAACCAACAAGCACAACACACAAAAAATGCATGTTTAATCTAGTATTGCAAACGAATTGTTTTTAGAAAATAATATGCTTTTAATGAGATTGTGTTGCTCTTTTTTTCTGATAATTTTGTATACTATGTTACTTTAACCCTTTTCTATTAATGTACAGTTTTATTTGGAATTTATTGAAATTTAATAAATACATTTGTCATTGTTATAATATTATTACAAACTGACATTAAATAAAAAATATCTGTGCATTCTAACATTATAAAATGTTTTGCATATTTAAATAGCTGATATTTAAAGGGGACCTATTTTACCCCTTTTTCAAGATTTAAGATAAGTCATTTGTGTCTCCAGATTATGTCTGTAAAGTTTCAGCTCAAAACACCCATCAGATTATTTATTAAACCTTTCAAAATATAAAAATTTTCTGCTTTAAACACTATGTAGATGTTATTGTGGCCTGTCCGTTTAATGCTTGTTCTCCCTGCCCACCATTCCCACTTGCCTGTCAGATTGTGCCTCAATCTCCACCTCGGCTTTGGAAGATAAACAGCACAGTGACAGACCTGAAGGAAGCAGATCTCATGTAATGTTGGTGAGAAATACTACAGTAGGAACTTTCCCCAATGATTATTTGATGTATTTGTTATGGGGTTAATGAGTCGATGAGAACGATAGGTCACACACAAGGTCGTTACAAAGTTCACAGAAACAACCACACACACAGAGAGAGAGGAAGCGTTTAACTTTGCACTGTTTTTGCATGGCAAATGTGACAGGATACACATTACTCTTCACCGCTTTATGAATATCTATTATGTTAATGTACAAAATAAACCTGATTTAATGTCCACAAACTGGGATTGAAGCGTCTTCTTTTATAATTGTACTGACACTTGGCTGTGGTGAAGAAAATCACGGTAATTCATTAACATGCAGTTTTAAAAATGTTTGAAACTTGTAAAACTCATTCTTGATCACATTTGATGTTGACTGATGATCACAGAGAAGCGAACAGATCTTTTAATAACGGTTGCTTTGCGCACGTCTTGGCTTGTTGATATGATTATACGCATTACAACAAAGATGTTAATACACACCTGTCAATCAAATAGGTGTGTGGGTGGGAAAACCGCACTCTTACGTCATGTTGCCTTGGGCCTCAAAATGGGAGGGATTTGGATCCTATTTTTAACGTTAGAAACTTAAAAAAAACTTACAGTGTTTATATCACCCCAATATGACTGTGGACACACTATACATACACACATTTCTGTCCAAACACCTTCCAAAAGATTATTTTCATCATAGGTGAGTATAGTAAAGTAGATTTTTAGTAATAGCCGATGCCTTGTCTTCTTGGAGAGTCTGCTTACTATGTTATCATAGGCTATTTTACTGGAGTCATTTGGGACCATTACTACATTCACTACCATTATTTCAGCATCAGACACATTATTTCTGAGCTGTTCGCCTCTGATCTAGACTTAAGATCTCCTGTGTATGGTCTCCAAGTTTATAAACAATAAATCCAAGTTTATAAACAATAATTAAAAGCTCTACTAGAATGTGAAGGTTTTTACAAGAAGGAGCTTCATAATTACGGGAACTACAACATAGCGCAAAAGCACCTTCCACACATTCTTGTGGAGCCATCAGCCAATCACCCTTGTCCAGACATCATTTTCCTCTGGAGTCATTATTCAACTGGCATTTATGGCTCAGGTGATTGGCTGAACCACCTGGTAGCCGAATGAGTGTCTCTAACTAAAGACGGAATGACTGCACCAACCAAACACCTGCCAATGAGATGAACAAGAATGCTAATGATCTCCCCAGGTATGAATCCCCTGACACCCATGCAGGTTTGTTTTTGTGAATTGTAGGGACACTCCATTGGTTTCCATTGTTTTTACACCATACAAACTATATTTTCTAATGACCAACCCCAATCCTAGATCTAACCCTGATGCAGTTGAACTTTCTGGAAAAAAGTATGATTTTTTATGATTTATGAGACTTTTGAAAAAGGAGAAATCTGCAATATCCACATAATTCACCATCTGCTAGTAATACCTGATCATACCCATGTCATTATACACGTTTGTGCCCTGATATGTCACAAAAACACGTGCAAACACACACACTAGCTTCAGCCTTTAACATCTGTTATGCACTTTCTCCAGTATTGGTAAATATTCGTTCATCTTGTCCTGTGAGGCTAACAAATTAATAAGACTTTCATAATGCAGTACATAATCCAATGCAAACTATCTCCAAAATATTTAAGAAGAACTACAGTTCATTGCCAATCTTATACATTGAGATGACATCATTCGAAACGTAATTCCTCTTAATACGCCATTTATCTGCGAGGTTGCTTAGCGACGTAGTCGATAACCTGTTTACGTCACTAACAATAAATCAAACCCATATTTCACGCACGCACTCTGTCTCCGGTTTGCCGTGCTTCTCCGTCCGACGACGCACGCACGGGCTCAACCTACATGTTGCGCGTTCTCGCTTTGGGAGCGCGCACGTTCAGGTTGTTGTCAGGTGCTCAAGTTGTTTGTCGTTCCTACACGACAACTAGTGGCGTTGCGCGTTATCGCAAATAGCTTAACATCCCCCGAGGGACATCTGAGGGGGTTTAATTCTTTCAAATATGGATGACATGTGTTTAAATCAAAGTGTTTGCTCGCGTACAAAACGCCGTGCGTATCTGAAAAAACAAGCGCGAGCTTTCAGACTTGCGCACTATGTTTTGAGCCTCTAGACCTCTTGTATAGTTATTTATTAAACATCGAATTAAACTAATTTTAAACTAATCTTAAACGCTTGACGAAGTACATCAACTTTATATTAATTCCCATGTCGTGACGCGGCAAATATCACCACAAAAACAAGACATCCGCGGTAAATTCCCATAGGCTTACATAACACATGCGTAAAAACATGAAATGACATCCACGTGAATTTAAAATTCGAAAAGTCTTACGTGTTTGTGACAGGCATCGAGCCGGCTCTCCCTTTCTGTCAAGTTTTGCTTCATATCGCTCCTGTTCCGCTTTATCTTGTGTAATGACGATGACGATGGTACTGAAATAACAGCGCAACTTCTGAAAGTGCGAGAGTGTTTGCTCCTTTCCCTCTCTCGCGCGTTTCTGCAAGCCTCACGCCTCGATTTATTCAGTTTATCGTCAATAATAAAGGCTAAAGTCGGCTGGAGCTGTGTACGAGGACATAGGTTATATTCGGTTGCCGTGACATCCTAACGTTACTGCGCACTCAGGGGGGCGTGATGTTGTTCTTTAAAACAGAAGTGCTCCGCAGCTGAGAGGTTTTAAATTAGACAGCAGTCGCATATTTCATCCAGGACTAAAATCTCACACGTTCACCAACAACTTTGGATTTTAATCTGCGCAACAGAGACCGGAATGCGGACGTTGGCAAGGTTTGGTTGAGTGAAAGCGCATTACATGTGGCACATCATCAAAAGATACCTCCTCTTGGCAACAAGAAACCCGTTGCTTTATTTCTAATACACGCACATACATTTCCAATAGCCTGAGGCATTGTCGTACACACTTACTTTAAGAGCTGTTCTTCACAACAATCCACATTTCTGCAGCTTTCATAAGTGCGCGAGGAGTTTGCGGTAACATCATATGAAGAAGCCGCAAATAACTTCACGCGTCCGCATTTCTGCGAAGTGCGCAGCTTATTATGCGCGGCAGCAGGTGCAGTCCGGTCCGCGCAACACCAAACACCATCACCGGCTGATGTTGGAAACACTCCTGCTCCACAACTCTGGAAACGGGGCGTTTACAGGACGACTGCGTTGCTTTACAGTCTTATTTTGTAGTCATGGACACACACACACGCACGCACTTGGTTTTCTGTTCGCTGTTTCATTATATCATGTCCATCATGTGACATAGTGCGGCCTCCCTCAATGGAAACTTAAAGGGACCTCCTCCCGAACTGATGCTGGAACGTATGCAGTCCGTCCCGGCTGGAACACTCTGTTCAGCTCAGTCTGTTTGGGCCAATCATAATAATATCTTGTTTACACAGTGTCAAACTTACAATATGTCCTGTAAAGAATTGTTCATACACTTGAAATATACACAAATATATTAGATTAAATGTATTAAGTTTAAAACCTTTAATATTTACATTACATATTATAACATGCCTATTTAGATAGCCTATATGTAACACTTTATTGCAATGCACAAATCACACCATTAACAAACCATTAACTAAGACTGTATAACTTAATAATTAGCTGATTGTTAATTTTGCTATAAGGCTCATGTCTCTAACTCAATTCCTGGAGGGCCGCAGCTCTGCACAGTTTTGCTCCAACCTTAATCAAACAGCTGATCCAACTAATCAAGTTGTTCAAAACTACTAGACACTATTAAGCAGGTGTGAGTTGGAGTTGGTTGGAGCTCAACAGTGCAGAGCAGTGGGCCTCAAGGAATTGAGTTTGAGACCACTATAGGTAATATTTGAGCTTATGTATCGGATCATACTTTAATAGGTAACAATAGGCAGGTAATAAGCCAGTAGTAGGTAATAGGGTGAATTGTTACTTAAACTATTGATGATTTATTTAATATAATTAGTCACACTCTAAAAACGACGAGTTATTTATTTAACTCAATAGTTGAGTTAAAATATTGGGTGCTTTGTTGGGTTATTTTTAAACTTTAATGGATTTTGTAATAATAACTCAAACAGTTTTGCTAAGTATTTGGTGCTTTGTTGGGTTGTTTTTAACCTTTATTGGGTTATTTATTTAATAACTTAACTAATTGGGTTAAAATCTTTGAATTTCAACACTAAACTGATTTAACTAACACAGAACAGCTGTATTATTATGCGTACGTAATGCTTTTTGCTGTAATCATGATGCCTGCCTTAATTTCACAATAAAATTCTGAAAAAGATCAAATTAAACAGTTAAATCATGTAAAGTGACACTAATGTAATTTACTGTGAAAAAAAATTACAGTGACATGTTGTGAAATTCTGGGAATTTATTACAGTGTACAACTTTGTTAGTCTATATCAGTGGTGCTCAACCCTGTTCCTGGAGATCAACCTTCCTGCAAAGTTCAGCAGCTCCAACCCTGATCAAACACACCTGAACCAGTTAATTATGACCTGAACAACACTTGATAATTACAGGCAGGTGTGTTTGATATGGGTTGCAACTGAAATCTGCAGGAAGGTAGATCTCCAGGAACAGGGTTGGTCACGCCTGGTCTATATTATTCTATAAAGTTATCAAGATTACAAATTCTTCTTCTTCATCATTATTATTATTATTATTATTATTATTGTTATTAATAATAATATTTTAGGCATGTAAAATTGTTGTTAAAAGGGATTGCTGTCTCGTCACATAAATAAAAATCAATGAAGTAGTATTAAAAGCTCAATCAGCAATTTATTCCCTCTATCAGGTAAAATGCACTTTATAACAGCTCATCATTGTGCCAGTATCTTTCCTTTGTACATTACTTACTAATAGTAGCAACTTCACTGTATTATTTCTTTTACCTGTACAGGTTTTGAAAGTTGTGACACACCAACCATCCCCATCCGTTTGCAGTAAATTAAAAGAGCTCTTGCCAAGATCTGGCTGTGCACTTAGCTGAAATGACATTATCTCTCATTCCTTACATCAGCTTGTTTTCCGGTAAAAGACAGCATCAGCGTGCTATGATTCACCGTAGGCATTTATCTAGAAGGTCATTGTGTTCTTCTGTAATCTTGAATATTTAGCTTCACTGATAAGACATTTTGACAACCACGTCTAGTAATAAAGTTACATCTTTTACTTGTTCTTTTTGTCTATCTATCTATCTATCTATCTATCTATCTATCTATCTATCTATCTATCTATCTATCTATCTATCTATCTATCTATCTATCTATCTATCTATCTATCTATCTATCTATCTATCTATCTATCTATCTATCTATCTATCTATCTATCTATCTATCTATCTGTCTGTCTATCTAAACTGTATAGTCTCCTGAACGACTATATCTAAGCAGTTGACATTGTGATCATTGAGATCATGTGACATTGAAGTTCAATGTGACTGATAACGACCCTCAATGCACAGAATTAGAAAGAGGAACACAGTTTACGAAAACAATAGAGCACCTCCACCCCACATCCCTCGCTGTTCTTCTTGGATATGAGGATTGGATCGCCCCCTTGGGCAGTTATATAGCCCGCTCTCTTGGAGAGTAGCACTGGTTCATTTGCTTGTGTCAAGAATAGCCTACTTTCAGGCTTAGCTGCAGTAAATTTGCCCTGAGCCTCATTGTAATGATTAATAATAGTTCAGCCATTGCTGGATGATTAATTTAAAGTGTTAGCTAATGTGGGTCCTATGATAATATTTAGGTGATGGAGGAGAAGGAAAAGTTTTCCTTTAGTTTACTGCGGTAACTATTATTGAATGCTATGTATTTTGTCCGATGTATTCCTTCGTAGATTTAGAAATGAAGTCATTCTTATATTAACAAAAGAGAGTTTTAGTCATTTGAATATATTCACATGTTTTAAGTTGGCTATTGCTTCAAAATTCATACAATTATTTGTATTATTTAAAAGATTTCTGAAAGATATATACAGTTGAAGTCAGAATTATTAGCGTCCCCTTTCCCCCAATTTCTGTTTAACGGAGAGAAGATTTTTTCCAACACATTTCTAAACATAATAGTTTTAATAACTCATTTCTAATAACTGATTTATTTTATCTTTGCCATGATGACAGTAACTAATATTTGACTAGATATTTTTCACTTCCATACAGCTTAAAGTGACATTTAAAGGCTTAACTAGGTTAATTAGGTCAACTCAGGTTAGAGTGATTAGACAAGTTATTGTATAACAATGTTTTGTTCTGTAGACTATCGAAAAAATAGCTTATAGGGGCTAAGAATTTTGAACTTAAATGTTTTTTTTTATTTTATTTTTTTATTAAAACTAAGAAGAAAAAAATGTTATTAGACATACTGTGAAAATTCCCTTGCTCTGGTAAACATAATTTAGAAAATATTTAAAAAAAGAAATAAAAAATCAAAGGGTGGCAAATAATTCTGACTTCAACTGTATATTTTCCTAACACATAATACCTTAACTCTTAATCTTTTAATCTTCTTAATCATTTCTTTAAAAATTCACAGTCATAAAATGATCCATTCACGCAAAAAGACCATTTTAATGTTAAAATATATAAGCAAATAATTAATATTATTTACAAAAAAATAATATTTTTTTAAATATTCACACATTGACCATGGAATTTCCTTTCCTAAAATATTCACACCAAACTGATTTTTAAAGCCCTTTAGGTTAGGGGTACCCAAACTTTTTAGCCTGTGACCCCCAAGATAACAATGTCAGTGACTTGCGACCCCCATTTTTCTCGAAGGTAGTTATAAATATACAAACGTTGCACAAACAACAATAGGTCTATATAAAAATGATTATATTGGCACCACAAAATAACCATATATTTTCTGTAGTCATTAATTAATGTGTTTAATTTAATATAAACCTCAAATCTCTTATTTTTTTATGTTTCAGACTGCCATAAAGGTTATGAAGTAAGTTAATCTAAACACCCTAGGGATTGCCAAAGGATTTAAAAAAAGGAAGGCGGATGGATTTTTATTTGTATGTTGTTGTTTTTTTTTTTTTAACGTAACTATGAGCTATCTTCTGTGGGTTATGGATAAAATATGGTAATTCTAATAGTTTAATCGAATTTATTTGAGTTTTGGAAATCCCAAAGCAACATACCCGTCCCGCGACCCCCACTTAGGGAAGCACTGATTTAAGTTTCCTTCTAACTTGTATGCATGAAAGAATTCTTATTTATCAACAAAATAGGCTTACTTAATAAATGTTATGTTATTTTATTAAACAAACCCTGTGCTATGGTTTACAGCCCTGTTTTTGTGGATTTCTTTAACAATTTACAAACAAACTCAAATGATTATTTTATTTTATTTTGAAATAACAAGCAACACCCAAGGGAGATGTTTGTAAGCCCTTTAGGATTCTTTAAAATTGTATAAAGAGAAACTAATTCATATTTAACTATTCTCTTGAAATAATCAAGCAATGCCACTGTGACCGAGGCGTTCATAAAACTTGGCAGTGCAACAGTTCATATGAATGTCATTATCAGAAATATTTGGCAGCATTATCCAATTATAAGGGTCACATAATGTTCCAGTCCCGTTCCACTTTAAGATTGCGTGCATGCTCAATGTGTGTGTGTGTGTGTGTGTGTGTGTGTGAGAGAGAGAGAGTGTGCATATGGAAGTATATTGTGCGCGTGTGTGTGTTGTGTGTCGTGTGTGTGTGTGTCTTTCGATCAAGATGGCGGTGGCTCCTGACAGCAGAGTGCTTTCCTACAGTGTTTATAAATGGAGCTCGTACTCCTCTACATATTTACCCGAGTGAGTAACGCACAATAAACACTCACGTCGAGATTCTATACATGCTTTAAAATATACAAACACATTTTATAACTATATATTTCTGATCTCTATATGTATTAACCGGGCCGGGTTGGAGCATACGGGAGTATTTATATATATAACATAAACATAAAGCAGGCGTGCATGTATAAATTGAAAGCAACAAAACAAGTAAAGTCTCCAAATGTACGTATTAATGTGCATTTGGTGTGCAAAGTGTGAGAACAGTGGTAAAGTGCAGATGTGACAGTCACGTTAGCATGCTAGTTTCGGCTAGTATGAAGCAGCTCATGTGGGTTTATATAAATAACACATCTGAAATACACCTGTGTGCTGTTTTATGTGCTTTTATACAGACCATGATGCTTTTTAAAGAAATTGACAGGTGTCGTACTGTACGTCGTTAGCTATATAGCATTAAATCATAATGCAGTATATAGCCGGATAGCAACACAGCTAGCCTATCTTGTGAACTGTACTTGAACTGTACTTTTAGTAGTAAACAAAACGTAATTCTCCGAATGCACATTCTTGTTATTGCTTTATTCTTGTTATTTATAACATGTTGATTCAAAATATACCTTCGTTAGACTGACTGTACTGTATTATCATGCATAAAAGCAAAAAGATGCTACATTGGCTAATGCTAAACTGGGAATATGACACTGAGTCAGGTTATTTTTAACCCCTCTTAATCTTATACTGCTTTTGTTTATCTATACAATTATGTAACAGTTATTTTATGGCAAAGTTTATCCAAGCTTTGTTTTGAAAATACTGTGATTTATCACAACACCTGAAGTGTCCTTTCTAGACAGCCTATGAAGTGTAGTCTTGAAAGTGAGTTTTGAAACACTGCCAATGAGTTGGTTAGTTGTTGCGGTCTGTCACAAAATGTGAGTGCAATTTGTGTCATGTAAAATGCATCATATACTGCTAATTTGCTATTCTTCTTTGTGTTTTTTTGTGTTAGACATGACAGCTAGAGACAAATGTGCCTGTAGACTTGCATAAACAAACCCTTGACTCTGTTGCTGCATTAGCTTAGTGATCTATAGCTGCGTCCCAAATGGCACACTATACACTATGCACTCATGCACTATGTACTTATGCACTTACACAATCAACAGGATAGTATATGCATGTAGTGTCGTCCCAAATGGCACACTAATGTTTTTTTACTAAGCGGAAATTCAAACCGTTTCCCTGATGACGTTTGACGGTTGCCAAATCAGTGAAATAAACGACCGAATTATCAAATATTACCTGCCGTGAGTGTTGCCGCATTCACCATCGGGAGGTGCTATAATCACTCTCGTAGAAGAATTTTGTTTTCACCATCCAAAATAAATAAAGTTATTCAACATGTGCGTCCGATAGCTCCGCCTCTTCCGCTACGTAGGCAAACCTGCGGTCGTTGAGTGCGTTAAGTGTCCATCATTACACACTTCATTTTAGCGGCTGAATGAGTGCATCATCCGGGAAATTAAAGTGCACTTATTATTTTTAGAGTTTTCAGTGTGAACACACTACTTACACTATTTATACTACAAAATGGCGTAGAATAGTGCATAAGTATGCGATTTGGGACGCAGCTTATATCTTTTATATCTGTATACATATGTACTCTTGACAGTTTTGTTTTTGCTTTACTTCACATGGGGACTACACAATCATGGGGATGTAATCTAACTAATGGTATTTAAATGCAAACATGATATTATTAATAGCAAGACGTCTTTTAACAAGAAGAACAGTTTTTTTTTAGCATGCTACTGTTGTTTTTAACTTTAGAAGATGTTCAAAGCCCTGGAAACTTGTGCTTGTTTACTGTAACATTATTTTGACACTAGACATGGGACGATAACCATTTTTAAGCTATACCGCAGTTTGTAAAACTCAAGGTTTTAAAACTGGCAACATTTTCTGCTATACCGTTCCAAAGGTATATGTAAGACTTTTAAAAAAGTTTTGTTTTCAGTTTTTTAAGACAACAGTATCTCCAGCAGAAAAGATATCTAAAGATGCCATTTTAAATTCTAATGAAATATGTAGTGAAATGTTTTTGAAACTAATGAAGGCAGTTGAAGTCAATGATTTATTTGAATTATTTAGCCTGACATGCATAAGTTTCTCAAAATAAAGTATATTGTGTTTAAAGGGGGAAAAGTTTCTATTTTTGACCCAAACATTTAAAAAGAGTATATTTTTGAGCAGTAATCACAATACCGTAAAACCGTTACTCTGTGATATTTTTATCCAAGGTTATCATACCGTCAGAATCCTTTACCGGCCCATGCCTGTTTGACACCATCAAATTTGTGATGTTTTTCGCTAACTCATCTGCTTTTTTTGTCATTGCTTGCAGGAATATTTTAGTGGATAAACCTAATGATCAGTCTTCCAGGTGGTCATCTGAGAGCAACTACCCTCCACAGGTAAATTCTGCACATATTTTACATACCTGTATGTGTCAACCATTTATTTGTGCCCTTTTTATTTCAGTGATATGTTTACTCCTAAATTAAAATTAAGGTTTACTCCTAATTGTACAGCACTTAGCATATATAAGTGCACCCCTCACAAATAAATTTTTTTAATGAATATTTTTAATAGGAAGCTATACAATGTTATATTTTTGCATATACATTAGATTAGTCAGTACTGAAGCCTAATCTGGAGCTTATCTAACAAAATAACTTAAGATAACGATCCAAACACTAGCAAACCTAAATTTATATGGTATAGATAAATAGTAAATACAAATTTAAAAAAGGGAAAAATTAAGAGAAACAAAAAATGGAAAAATTTAGTTGAAAATTTTTAGGTTGTATTTTGCTTGAATTTGATTGCATTGTCTTTCAGTTTCTAAATGTGTTTGGTGACTAAAATATATATTTTAATAAATATATCTATTTAATAAATCGGTTTAGTTTAAATACACTAAAATACATTGCCTATATTCACTGGAAAATGAAAAAATATTAATTTTCAAAATGGTGTGTACTCAATTGTGCTGAGCACAGTGAATTTGACAAATTTTGGAAATGTAAGAGTAAAGTGGCATACCTTTATAGCTAATCAAATTGTATGGACTATTGAATGTGAACATTAAAGTATTCTAACCTGAATTAAGTCTGAATTAATTATGCAGTTTTGTTTAAAAGACATATATTGAAGTACACATGAAGCCTTTGGTGATGAACACATGAGCATCATCTCCAGGGCTGCTCTGACTGTTACTTTTGTATTTTACCATTTTAATTTGGAACAGTTATCATTATATCATGTTCACATAAAAAATGTTAAAAAACACTATTATGAAAAGCAGATTATTATCACACAGAATAAATTATTTCTCAGAGAAATAATAAAATTATTAGTAGTAAAAAAAAAAATCCCAGACATTTAACAGGACTTAAGTGCAATATATGAGGATGTTCAGGATGAAGTCTGAATTATTACCTCCCTCAATGTATGATGATGTTTGTTTTGTTTTTTTGTTTTGTTCGAATCAAAGAACGACATTGCTTAAATGGGCTCATAATATTGCCCTTAAAATATATATTTTTATTAATTTATTATCAAATTTCTTAAATTTTATTCTTGATAAAAATAAAGCAAATAAGACTTTCTCAAGAAGAAAAAATATTATATATTATAGGATTATTATATATTATAAATTATTATATATTAAATTATATATTATAGGAAATACTTTGAAAAAATACTTGCTCTGTTAAACATCTGAGCAAAAATATTTTAAAAATATTCACTGGAAGGCTAATAGTTTTGACTTCACTGTATATATCTCAAAAAGTTTTAAAATAAAGTTCAAATATAAAATAAATAGTAAGTTAAAATATTACTAAACATTTTAATAATGCTTTAATGATACTAAAGTAACTCTTTTATTAAAAATTTTATGATATTCATTCAGTGAATGATTAATGCTTACTAATTCTCAGAATTCTCACTAAGTTCTTATTATAATAAGTTTAATCATTTATAAAGTACATGTCTTACATACATGAATATGGACACGTCAAAAAAAAGATAAAATACACACATCAAGTTATTTCCACAGGGGCTCTCTGCCCAAACAAACATTGGTTTCAGATATGGTGCCTGCTTATGTCGAAATTGTCGTTGATGCCGTGATTGCTTTCATCAAAGAGGAAGCCTCCTCTTTTTGCTAGCCCTGTGGCACAGACCATACAGCGCAGACAGTCTTGTGGTTAGGCGATAAGGAAATCGAAAGTGCGTGTTGGCGGCATAGTAGCACGCACCCTCAACTTTTAACCTCCAGCCTTAAATTAAAGGCTCATGATTTCTTCACTGCATCCTTACACTCTCGTCCTTTCACTTAGGAAGTACAGTCAGTCACCCACCACAGAGATCATGAGATTACCAAATCACATTTTTTCATGAAAATGCTGCATTTGACATTTTTAAATTATGATTTAAAGAACTGCATTAAATGTATAAAACCATTTTTAACCAAGCCATTAGTCTGAGAATTTCCCATTCTTCGCATCTGCATTTGCTTTTTGGGTCTCTGTGCTTGAGAGTATATTTTTCAAGCCGTGGTTACAGGCAGTGCTGTCACGGTCGTCTACTATTGATTGAGTTGTTTTCATGAGTAATGGAGCTCCTCCTGTCCACCTGCATCTGAAGAGGATGCTGTCCCTTGCATTCCCCGGCTATTTTGATCAAGAGCCACTTTATGCACCCCAAATAAACAACAACAAGGCCTTCTTATGTTCTGGGTTGTCTATAGAGGCATTTCAGATATCGTAATTTATAAATAAGAAAATAAGCTGGTGCTCTGCAGTGTGGTAAAGCTGTTTGATTTTCTCTGTGGAAAACAAGGGAGATGTTTTGAATACATTTCTGGCTTCCATATATCGTAATAAAGATGTAACAGAATTTTCATTCATATTGGAAAGTAATGGACACTGTCTTGTAGAGCTCCTCGATATTGGAAAAAATGACATTGTGTTACACACCTAGCTTAAAGATGTAACATTAAGGGAGACGAAACACTTACAGTAAATAAAGTTAAACATAATATTTATTCAAACACAATTGAGAATAACATAATCAAAACATCACTATCAGTAGGTTCAGTCAGTGTGAAAGGCAAATGAATTGATGCAGTGTTGTCAGGGCTAATGCATGGATGCAAAACAGAACATAATGTCACAAATTAGAGCGCAGCTCTGGCCAACAGCCCAAACAATAAAGGAACAGTGGCCCAGATGAACTCTTGGGCTGCGTCCGAAACCGCCTACTACTCAGTAGGTACTGCATTTGAATTTAAACGTACTACTATAGTACGTTCTATACAGTATGAATGTGAAAGGTATGAATGGAATTCGGACGTACTACATTCGCCATTTTGTCATGGTCATGGGACCTACCTGCTTCAGTTGCGTCGCTTCACTCCCATTCATGAATTCTCTCGCGGGGCATCATGGGATAACGCAGCATTCATGGCATGCTCACTTTACAATCTCGCCGGAAGTAGTAGGTCATCCGGGTACTTCTCGTATATTGATTTTCGAATTCTATGAATTCAGAAATACTACTCGGCTCGCATACTGATTTTAGCGTACTGGATAGTATGGAAGTATGCGGTTTCGGACGCAGCATAGCACTGTTTAAATAAGAATGATGACGCTTATCAGGTGCGCTGAAGTCACGCCCCAACCTACAACAGACGAAAAGATACAAACACACACAACGCAAAACAACACAGTCATAACACATTGCGACTATTATTTATAAATTGCGATATTATTATAGCTTAACAAAATAACCTGAAAAGCTCTGTTTGGAAAGAATTTATCATTTCAGACTGTTTGAAATGGCTAGGGCTTGAAACAATATTCTTAGCCAGACTAAATGAGGCTCTTGCGATAGGAAATATGATATAATTTGTCAAGAGGCTGTTTTTAATCTGGTTCATCATCTTTATCTTTAGTTTAACAGACAGACTTGTATACTAAACAGACTTGCATTACTGTAAATGCTTATGAATACAAACAAAGTGCAAGACTGCTCCAAAAGATCTGAGATGATGCAGAAAATAAACAATATATACATAAATGCTTTATCTTATTACACCAACTATCAATATGATCTTTCCACGAAACCTTGTTTTCTGTTATTACACCTAAATACGTATATTTATGTACATGTTCTACCTTGTTTTTAAAAAAATTACACCACTCCACACAGATGCTAATATGTGTCGTCTGCATACGTTTAGATTAATTAGATATAGAATAGGGCGCCTTGTGGCTCACAACAAGAAGGTCAAGTTCGAGTTGGCATTTCTATGTGGAGTTTGCATGTTTTCCCCATGTTAGTGTGTGTTTCCCCCCGATGCTCCTGTTTCCCCACTACAAGTCCAAAGACATGCGCTATAGGTGAATTGGGTAAGCTAAATTGTCCTTAGTGTATGTGTGTGAATGAGTGTGTATGGGTGTTTCCCAGTGATGGGTTGCAGCTGGAAGGGCATCTTCTGCGTAAAACATATGCTGGATAAGTTGGCAGTTCATTCCGCTGTGGCAACCCTGAAAGGGACTAAGCTGAAAAGAAAATGAAAGAATGGACATTCTCATTATTTTTTAATATGCATATATATTCGAGTCCCGATCGGGAGGTAATGTCTGATTCTGATTCAGTCTGAAACCACGTGATCAGGCCTGATTTTCAATCACGTGATTGAGTCTTGACATCCCTAATATATAGTAATAAATATGTAATAGAAGGTAGGGCTGCTCGATATTGGAAAAATTGACATTGCAATGTTTGTTCTTTTATTGATATATTGCGATTATAAATCAAGCTTCACTAAATAACCTGAAAAGCTCTATTTGGAAAGATTTCATAATTTCAGACTGATTGGGAAGACTCGGGTTTCAAATAATATTCTTAGCCAGCCTAAATGAGGTTCTGGCAAGACAAACACAAACTATAAATATGATCTTTCCATGAAACCTGGTTGTCTTTTATCAAACACAAATAACTGCAAATTATCTGCTTGACCTACCATGTTTTATGTTAATCACAAGAGAATTTTTGTCACACCACTCCACAAATTTCAGAGATATTAAAACATATCGTCTGCATACTTTAACATTAATTAGCTTTGAATGGAATATATTACATATGATAATCAATTCAATAAACTTTATTGTCTATCCCCACAGAGGTTAGAAAATTGTCATTAGACTCGCACACAACAGCAATACAGTAATAAACTTACAGAATTATTTTAAGATCCTATTTTAAAAAACAATGCCAGTGGGAATAAATGCCTTCTTGTATTAGCCTTTTTTGCTAAAGGGACTTCATACTGTCTGCCAAACGGAAGTAACTTAAAGGAGTCATGTAAAGCAAGGCTGCTCAACCCTGGTCCTGGAGATCGACCATCCTGCAGATTTCAGTTGCAACCCATATTAAACACACCTGCCTGTAATTATCAAGTGCTGTGCAGGCCTTAATTAATTGGTTCAGGTGTGTTTGATCAGCATTGGAGCTCTGCAGGAAGGTAGATCTCCAGGACCAGGGTTGAGCACTCCTGATGTGAAGAATGGGAAGAATCTTCCACAATAGTGGAGGTTTTACTTTTCATCGCTGGCGTAAATAAATCAGTAAGAGGTGTTTGTCTATCATCAATTATTTTACTCGCTACATTTGCTAATTTTAAAAAGTTTATTTCTGCTTTTTAACAGAGAGGGAGGTAAACCAGGCTACAATATAAAGAGTAAAGAGATTCAATAAGTGATTTATATACTGTACGACAATCAAAATGTACTTCTTAATATCAAAACTTCTCATTTTTCTCAACTAACCACTGTTGAGTCTTTTTACACTCATTCTCTATATGAAATAGCTAAACATTGTAAATTGGAAATGCTTTGGTGCAACTTTAATTAATAATTTTTTTTTCTGCCACTCAGTACTTGATCCTAAAACTGGAGAGACCAGCTATAGTTCTGAGCATCACCTATGGCAAATATGAGAAAACCCACGTCTGCAACCTGAAGAAGTTTAAGGTGTTCGGAGGCATGAGTGAAGAAAACATGACGGAGCTCTTGTCTAGGTGAGTCCTCTGGGAAAATCTTAGTAATCAGTATCTTGGATTAGCTTTATGCACTTTAAATATTTCCAAGTAAGCCGGGTAAATTTCCCTTGATAATAGGATGCAGAGATTTGTATAAAATGGCCTATTGTGTCTCTAGAGACGTGAGTAATGTTTGGGGAAACGGCTTCTTGTGATGCGATGAGGTCATTTACTGTCATCCTCCTCTAATCCTAGTGGCCTTAAGAATGACTTCAACAAGGAGACGTTCACGCTAAAGCACAAGATCGATGAGCAAATGTTTCCCTGCAGGTTCATTAAAATAGGTGAGTGTTTACAGTGAAGCCTGGTGATATTATGTGCTGACACATTTAGGGGAAAGATCAGCCATCACATGATTTCAGTAGAAGACAATGAGTTGAGTGAGTGATTGAATGACTCTGCAAGTCTTTAATGCAACAAACAAGTGCTTGTGTGAACTCTTTTGACTAGATGTTCACATGGTGTACTGGTCGTTTCAGACTAGGGCTGGATGATATGACGATAATCTCATATCACAATATAAGTCATCTTATATTCTGATCTAGTATGATATAGTACAATTTGTGTAAGTTCAATCAGTTACTCTCTAGTATACATAATATAAAATGATAGACTTTTATTTGTGTCCGTAAAATATACATCGTCATTTCAAACACAGACCTATTTCAGACATTGGAAATGCATTTGAGAAAAGGAGATTTGAAGTCTTAATGTGTCACATGACTGAATGTTCTTTCTTAATGCTGACTGTATTTGTTTGGTTGTGTACAGTGCCTCTGATGTCATGGGGGCCCAGTTTTAACTTCAGCATTTGGTTTATTGAGTTACACGGCATTGAAGATCCAGAGGTTGTCCAGCCCTGCCTTAACTGGTACAGTAAGGTGAGCACTGACCTGCATCAGTACTGCCCCTTGAGAATAAACTGAATGACTTCAGCAGTATTAGGATTTTGTGCCTTTTAAAAAAAGTTTTTTTGCTATATATACGATATATACCATGTCCATAAATAAATGAGCATAAGACATGCACATAAAATACCAAATAAAAGTTTTTCAAAATAATTTATTCGGCATATTAGAGCAATTTCTGAAGGCTTTTTCACTAAATGTTCATGTAATGCCTGCTAAAATTAATTCACATCAATAAATTTTATTTTTTTAAAAAGTATACAATTAAATAATATTTCATTGTATTACTTAGGCCCAATCCCAATTCTACCCCTTAGCCTTCTCCTTACCCCTACCCTTCATTTTGCGTGTTCCCATGAAGGGGTAGGGATGTCCCAATTATCTTTAGCTTGAAGATGTAGGGCTAAGGGGAAGGGCTAGATAGTCCTTGAAACTGATTTTTTAGGACCACACTTGAAACCAAAGGGTAAGAAATTTCCCAGAATGAATATGGCCACGGTGTAAATACACAGTACAGTTGCGATCTTATTGCCACATTATATCGTTATGATAACATAATAAATGCCTTCAGCGGTTTCCTGAAGATAAATACCAAAAAATTAACTGGAATAACTACAGCAGTCACGATCATCGATCTCATATAAAGCAATTACATTTTTTGCAGTTACTATTATGATGGTTATTCACCATTGTGAACTGGAAATATAGATATTTAATTTGTAATTTATTTTTATTTAGTTACATTTTTTATATGATTGTTTGAAAATAACTAAATATAAATCATTTCTTGACAGGTTATGTGAGATTTGACCTTCAATTTTTTGAAAAGTCCACATTCTGCAGTCTATAATGTGTTCATTTCAAAGATTTATGTACCGTTAAACAATTATTAGTCATACAGCATGAAAATTAAAGTATTAAATATTTAATTTCTTTCACACTAACAGAAAACTGCGTCATTGTCTGTGCACGTCATAATCATTAACAGTTTTTTAATGCGCCAACCTGTTCCAGTTAGGAAAACATTCATGTTTTTATAACCCTCATATCCCGTTTGCACAGGCAGTTTCACACAATGTTAAACATGAATTGAAGGCACATTACAACTAAAGTGTTTTCGTTTTTCCTCTTTCCTGAACAGTACCGTGAACAAGAGGCCATCCGCTTGTGCCTGAAACACTTCCGGCAGCACAACTACACAGAAGCCTTCGAATCCCTGCAGAAGAAAACACGGATCGCTCTGGAGCACCCCATGCTTACGCACCTACACGAGCGGCTGGTTCTCAGAGGAGACTTTGACGCCTGCGAGGAGCTGATAGATAAGGCCGTGAGAGGTACCTCACCCACGGTTTCATCATATGGATCTGCGCCATATTCATTAAGTAGGGAATGTGGGCATGTTGGTTCACTGTAGGGAACAGAATGGTTCTGGATTGTAATCGTGTTACGTGGTGAGCAAGTACATCCTTGTTGACGTTTAATGTCAAATATAGATGATCTCTGCACAGAAGGTCAGGTTCAGTCAATGTTAGAGCTGTATTTGTGATGTAAAGTGTTTAGATCATAGGTCTCAAACTCGATTCAGCTGCAGCTCTGCACAGTTTTCCTCCAACCCTAATCAAACACAGCTGACCCAACTAATCAAGGTGTTCAAGACTACTAGAGACTAGCAAGCAGGTGTGTGTTGGAGGCGGTTGGAGCTAAACTGCAGTGCTGTGGCCCTCCAGGAATTGAGTTTGAGACCACTGCTTTAGATGATGGCAGAAAAACTCAATTCATAGCATTGGGGAACAGCAGAATGTACTTTAAATATTAATGAAATAGTAGAGCAAGGGTTTGATTTCCAGTGATACCAAGATCCGAAAAAATGTGTGCCTTCAATGAAATGTAAGTCATATTTGTAACCTAAGTCATAATTGTAATTGTAAGTCATAATTGTAACCTGACTCACATTTGTACTTCCTCATACTCTCACTATATGAATAATAGTGACCTTTTTTACTGTTTTCAAAAACTCCCACTTAAACTAATGTTGGTCTGTTGTTTTGACTAAAGGGGACCATTTAAAATAAGCACTCATGCATTTTCAATACAAGTAATATTTATTTTTAACCTTGTGAGTCATATAGAAACAAACAGTCACCAACAAAAACCACCAACATGCAGTTATTTAAAGGATTTCCCTCAAACCTGCAGACCTGTCGGTGGTTTCACACCAACACCACTGAGAATCGTAGTGTTGGTCATATGTCAGTATGCATCTCTTCACATTAGAGCTGGCTTCAGTTAAACTTACAGAATGCGTGTTCACAAAACCCCTTTATGGAGGCTTTTAAAAGATGTCTGGATGTTATTTGACCCATTATTTCAGACTTTTTCGTTTTAATCAAACATCCTATTTTGGCAAAATTGTTGTAAATGTGTAGTATTTCACCCTATGTAAATCTATTTTAATGCTAGGTATACAAAGTGGAAAAAACACGGGCTGTTTCTCAATTCCAAGAATGCAGAGAACGGACTTGCGCTCTTGTGAAGACCAGTCTTGCTAGGTTACCTCAAAAGAACGAACTGGGAAGACCACGAGAACACAAACCGCGTCCTGTGAGAAATAAGACGATGCGTTCTTCCTGATGGTCACATGACCTACAAGCATTTTTAACAGAAACTTATTTAAATATTACAGCATATATACAAGGATTTTTTGTTTTCCCTCTTTTCAATAAGTATAACATGCACGAAACCCTAACAAATATACATTGCACAATACAAATACATCAGTTTTTAATATGAACTTTAGCAAATAAACACCCTTAATGTGGTTGTCTTTATTAAGATTTTCATGGTTATGTTTACTTTCACCATCTTATTTAGTGAAACTCCTGAGATAAATTAGTTTTATCTCTAAATTCTAATAATAAATCTATATAAAATGCTGCGCTTTCCCACCTCTCGTCGCAATGACTTCTGGGACTTCTAGAATGAGTTCGGTGCTCAAGTTTGCATCGGTGCATCCTCGATACCAAAGAAGCATCCTGGAACTTTCATGCGTCCTTCGTTCTTGTAGTTGTGAGTTTTGGAACTGACCTTTAATGGTGGATGATGACATTACATGAGGACACAAGATTGCTGAAGAACGCATATTGAGAAACCGCACAATAGTTCCTCTGAGGAAGTTCATGACAAAAAAAAATGTCCCAGTTGAAATCCATTAAAATGGAAGTATTACATCTCGGTGTCAAACAAAGAGTCATACACTCTTTACTAACAGTTCTCTAATTTGTTGGTATTAGATTAAGCTTTTTTAAATGCAGAATTTATCATATTTAGCTATATTTCTTCAGGTTTTGCCTGTGCAATAAATTTTGCATGTTGGCTGCATTTGAATATTGCAGGCCAAGTGAATTAATATTACGTAATTGTAATTATGTGGGTGTGTTGGTATGGATGAGTTTTTGCTTCATGTTTTTGACATTATGTAAACAAACTAATTTGAAGGGCTGAAATTCATAAAAGATGAGTTTTTGGTAGTTATACAATCATAAAATCAATATCAGAAAAAGTGTAAAATATAATTTTCTTATTTGTTAGACAGTTTTGCACTCTATGGACCAATGTGTAACGTTTGTTCGTTGGTTGGTTGGTTCGTTTTCTTTTCGGCTTAGTCCCTTTATCTATCAGGGGTCTCCACAGCGGAATGAACTGCCAACTTATACAGCAAATGTTTTACGCAGCGGACTTAAGGTCATATTTTGACTTATTTACAAATTATTCATGTTATTAACCTTATTCTACAATGCAGAAGTGCTTTCCTTTTTACAGTTGTTTCAGAACTTCTGATTCAGTCGCCTATGGGAATAATAAATAAAATGGTCAAAATACTTGCTCTACAATCAAATGTTTTCATGACTATACATAAAAAGTGGAATAATATAATAAGAAAACATCAGTGTTTCTAAATCAAACAGCATAACAAGTTGTTTTAAAAGTCTCAAAATCAATGAAAGCGAATAAGAGCGGAAGTCTGGAGCAAAGATTCCAATGGCTGCCGTACGCTCATACGTTAAGAATACGGTCAATAGGACTTTGGAATAAGTGTCGTCAATACTGTTATAAATCTTGTTTTAATAATATGTGAGCTGAGAAAAGTTTTTACACACTTCATGTTTAAAGTTGTTCTCAGTAGATCATATTTATACACACTCTCTTGAGTGGTCACAGTGTAAATTTGCGGTAATTAGAACCTAATGTACACTCGGATTGTTTTCCGCTCAGGGAGCATGCATTAGCAAATTAACGTGCACACTTGACTCTTTATCTGCTCTCTTCCAGATGGTTTGTTTAATCAGTACATCAGCCAGCAGGATTATAAGCCACGCTGGAGTCAGATCATCCCCAAATGTAACAAAGGTACGACAGCAGTCCGCTGTGGCACTGAATCTGGACACTGGACTCCAGGAAGTCTGCTGCTGTATTAATGACTTACCGACTTCTTCCTGACACGCACCACTTCTTATTGTTTTTTTTGTTTTTAACTTTCTGATTAGGCGATGGTGATGATAACAGGCCGGGCATGAGAGGAGGTCATCAAATGGTCATTGATGTTCAGACAGGTACGTTTTACATCACGCTGCTCATTTGCAAACTTTCTGATTGGGTGGTTATCATATCACTGTTTAGCTTGTCCTGTCTTGCTCATAGTGGAATGCATGCCTTTTTGCTCTGCTGTTGCAAGTTAATGGCTGTTTTAAGCGTGCGTGTGAATTGGTGAGCTTGTTGTTTGAAGAACAGTCGATCCCGCAGCTCTGTGCATTCAGACTGACCTCGAGTAACCCACTCTACACGGCTCAGCTGACGCTCAATAGCTCAAACAACTGTCTCTGCTTATCACCATGGCTACATCAGCCTTTCAACCTCACCACACAGCTGCCTTTCAAGAAAATGACGATTTATAAGCACTTAAAGCATGTTTTTTATGCTTCGGTTTCATATTGAATCTCTTACAAAGGAGTAAGACGGCTCACCCACTCACTCTAGCTTTCTCTCTCTCTGTTTGTACTTTTGTGTCCGTGTCTTTTGTTCATCAGAAACCGTGTATTTGTTCGGTGGCTGGGATGGAACGCAGGACTTGGCTGATTTCTGGGCGTACAGTGTGAAGGAGAACCAATGGGCCTGCATCTCCAGGGACACAGAGAAAGAGGTAAGAGAGAAAGTAAAAGAGGGAATTTCTTTTCAATTATGACTCAGCTGAATGGCACAAAAAAAAATCCCTAGGCATTTCCATCATGTCTGATTTTCACATACTATAGTGAGTGAGCTCTCTGTGCAAAGTGCATTGATAGATGGGTGATCTTTCAGCGGTTGGCTATTTAGATCTGGAATTTTAACTTGTAGTTGTAATAGTTCATGCTTGAGGATGATATGATTGAAATGGAAAATATGTGGAGTGACGTCCTCAGTGTTGACAGAAGTTATAATAGATGATCTTATTGGCTGTCTGGTACACAGTCCAGTTGAAACTAAAACCGCTTATTAACAGCAATGGCTGATTGACATAACCAATCACAGTTTACCATTTTAAGGCTCATTAGGGAGATTAAAATACATCAATATGGATTCATTTATTGATCAAATGACAAATTATATTGATTATTTGTGAGTTAATATAAAATCAATGTTTTTTTTGTAAATTAGGCACTTAATATCAAAATATTGATCGATATTTATTATATTTAATCCACTAAATTGATTTTAGTTAGATATTTTAGTATATGTATCTATATATATCTATATATATCTATATATATATATATATATATATATATATATATATATATATATATATATATATATATGTGTATATATATATGTGTGTATATATGTATATATATGTGTGTATATATGTATATATATGTGTGTGTGTGTGTGTGTGTGTGTGTGTATATATATATATATATATATATATATATATATATATATATATATATATATATATATATATATATATATATATATATATATATATATATATATTGTATAGGTTGATAAGAGTATCAGTATTATATCGTCTCGTTACAAGACATCCAATTTTTTTTTGAGAACCAAAAACTGTTTTATTTGTATGCTTGTTAGTTTTTTGTTTTGTTTAGTGCTACTCTGGGCCCTAAATTTTGATAACATTGACCTTAAAAAATTTGAATCACAAACTGACTGTTTTTTTCCTTTTTGAAATATCGATACCTTGATACTTCATCTTCCATCCTCATCTATAGTTTACTCTGTCTTGTAGATGTATCGAGAATCAGATGAAAGTGTGAAAGAAAAGTCTTGTGCAATATGTAAATGGTCTAAATGCCTTCGTTACACTTGGAATTAACGTCTGTTTCAGTGATCCGATTGCAAATGGTCAGCCAAGACACATTACCATTTACACCTGGTATTGACATGTGTTAAAATCATCTTCATGAGTTTCTTCAAGAATACATCACTTCCGCAGGAGCACTGAGTGCTGTTAGAGTCTCTTTAACATAATTGATTTCACTCTGTGCCATCTTTGAAACACCTCTCGGGAACTTTCCAAAACTGTTTGCCAAGCTTACGATTACATTACATATTTCTCACAAATTTTGGTTTTAAGAGTTCAAATGAGATCACGACATTTACTCATTTACTCATTGCCATTCTCTGGATATTGCTTCGTCAGATTGTGCTGGTCTTCTGAAGTAATCCACAACTTGGTCTTGAGGCGAATCTCCTCCAATGACAGTGACTGTTTGTTTAATTTTGTGTGCGTTTGAGTAGTTGCTGCTGTCATGTGATGGGTGTTTGACAGGACAAACTATACCTCGTGTTCATTTTATACAGATTACAAAACCAAAAACTTTTGTTTTCAGGTGTAGTCGGTTAATTTAAAAGTACAAATTTCAAGCTTTATATGTATATGTGAAGAAGTGTTTTTCATGTTGCCTCTGAAGCAAGTATTTGCTGAGATTCCAGTGCATTTATTGTCCACAACAAACTGTCATAAAAGCACACAATTGGTCTGAGCTTCTCCTCTTGGAGAGATCAATGATTGGCTTCTGTACTAGAAGGCAGAGCTTCATTCGCCGTATTGACCGACAATTTTCCCCATTTAAATCTATACAAGTGACAGGTCTTGTGTATTTATAGTCTTTAGTGCTATTGAATAAATGAAAAACCCATGTAATGCAGCTTTTGAGTGAGCGAGGAAATGATGAATGAGAAGATTGTGGATGTTACAATTTTTTTTCATTGTAATTCGGTTTTGGTAGATCATGGTGAGGTATGAATACTTTCTTTTTGTCCCATAGTTATCGTGTATGGTTTGACATGACAGAAAGCAGAATGGTCATATGTAGTTTCATTAGAAGTTGTCATCTTTTACACCTGTATTTCATCTACTTGTGATCGGATTAATGAAAATGCATCCTAATACTTGGCTTAAATGGCAATAACTACAAAGGTGGTGTTACATTTTTTTTTTCAGAGTGGTCCCAGTGCTCGTTCATGCCACAAAATGTGCATCGATTCTCAACGGAGGCAGATCTACACGCTGGGCCGATATCTGGACTCCTCGGTCAGAAACAGCAAGTCTCTGAAGAGTGACTTCTACTGCTACGACATTGACGCAAACACGTGGACCCTCCTGAGTGAAGACACATCCGCTGATGGAGGACCCAAACTTGTGTTCGACCACCAGGTAAATTGCACAACCTACAGTATATGCAGGATTTATCCTCCATACCATCAGGAGTCTCTCTTTTACAGATTTATGATGAACACCTATTAAAATAATCTTCCTTTTGCGTCCTCAGATGTGCATGGACTCTGAGAAGCACATGATCTACACGTTTGGTGGTCGGATACTGACGTGTAATGGCAGCGTGGATGATGGCAGGACGTCTGAACCTCAGTTCAGTGGGCTTTACGCGTATCACTGTCAAGCTGGCAGCTGGAGCCTACTCCGAGAAGACTCGTGTAACGCAGGGCCGGAGGACATCCAATCTCGCATCGGACACTGCATGCTCTTCCACACGGTGCGTCTCCTTAGTAATGACCCATAAAGTGATACATTGATGCTTGTTAGGTCACTGCTTCTAGTGCTAATTACTCCATCAGATGCAAGAGCAACTAATAAACGATGCTAATATACACACTCATAGTCTGCTGCAGTGCTAACGTGAAATTATCATTCTTAACTTGGGATGTTGTGTGCTTGGACTGTTTTGCACATCAGAGATTAGATTAAATGGATAGCTATGTAAATAGTGGTCAAATAGAGCTGCACAATATATTGTTTTGGCATCATTGTGTGCATCTGCAATAGTCGCATCGCGAGATATGCAATGTTAAGTCTGGATTATACAGCAGTCAACATTTGAAGTGGATCAAAACCTTTAATCGAAGTTGTCTTAAATCTACTGAGCAAAACCCATTCTTGTCTTAGGACAATTTTGGAAAACTGTTTTGATCCTCTTCAAGTGTTGACTACTGTAGTTGATTAGGAGCCACAGAACACATGAGATTTGTAGAGTCACTGCTTAGTTCAACTATAATAGAGTGAAAGTTTATTATTTGGATGTGTTTCTAAGAGAGTTCAAAACATTAGGGCATAAGAAATGATGTTTGGAAGATTAACAAAAATGTACTGTATTTAATAATAAATAAAAAAATAATTTTTGTCTTGTTTCTAGTCCAAATATCTACATTTTAAAGCAAAAATATGATTATTTTACATAACCCATTGGCAGATAATGTTGCTTATTTCAAGGAAAAAACTCTTTAGTTCTCGCTTCCTTCTGAAGGTGAAAATAAATATAAAAATAATATTTTTGCTATTTGACTAGAAATGAGACAAAGTAAGAACTTTTTTTTGCATTGTGACTATTTAATTTCCTTACCTGAATACTGTTAGACCCCCCCAAAAAAACTGTTAAGTAGACCACCTTGTGAATCTGTATTCATATCACAATATTTGTCAAAGAAAAATAAAATATCGCAATATCATATTTTTTCCATATCGTGCAGCCCTAGTCATAAACGAGCATTAAGTTGAGTAGAGGCTTGGACACAGAAACATTATTTATTCTGTCATGAACTAATAATAATAATTGTATATCTTTTTAAGCATAAATATAATATACAGGAAAATTCTTTTTTTTTTTCTCTTGATTTAATAATTTAAATCAAGAGGTGGGGTGGCAGAGTAAAATGACAGAGGTGAAGTGCGCCAGACAAACACAAACTGTGTGCGAATACTGCAAAATGGCATCAACTTACACTGGACCAACCTGACACTTCAATGAAAAACTACTGTTACAAACGTCTATATGCCAAAAAAAATTATGAATCTGTTAATAAGCCAAACCACATGGAGCGGATGATTTGCAGCTCCGCTTGCTCCGACGAGTGCTAAGGAGATCATGCGGTGCATCAGTTTTCATAGCGAAAGTGTGAAAGTATTTTTCAGACTGAAAGAGAAAGTTCTTCTGTTGCAGGACCAGGTATTAGACTATTTTTACCCTCTCCTTTTTAAATTAGTTTATTCATATTTAAATAATTTGCTTGATAAGATTATCTATTTTTAAGTGTATCACACTGATACTTATACTAATTAATACTTATACAAATAATATTAATTATTCACCTTCATAATCATGTTCAACTCCTGTCTCTAACCTCCTATTTTTAGAATTTATTTGTTTTTAAAATAGCAATTTAGTTATGGCAGAAAATATATTATTTTGCAAAAAATGTGCAGCAATTAAGAAAAAAAAAATGAAAGGGCTCTTCACCTTAAATTTGTTTAAAACTACTTTGTTAAAAAATCATGACTAAATCAAGAATTGTATTGAATCATGAGTCAGGTGAATCGTTACATCCCTAAAGATAATGCAAGGGTATATGTTGTTCTGTTATTGTGATGAAAGAAATTTGTGTTTCCTCTTTTATCGCTGATATATACATATGCACACGCATAACATGTGTATTAGGGCTGCACAATATATCTTTTCTGCATGGATATCGCAATATGAGCATCTGCAATTGTCACATCGCATAGATATGCAATGTTGAGATGACTTGGCAGTGTAATTTCTACATTTACATATACAAAACTATAAAGCATCCACTGTTTATTTCACTTTTATCTTTGCTTTGTTGCATTCATCTATGGTTATAGTTTATTGCATGTTAAGCATAATTCACTCCTCTACAGAATCATCCCAGTCAATCAAAATCAATACATTTGTTAACACTGTAGGGACCAATTTTCACTATTAACTTAGCTTAATAGCATGCATGTTATTGAGATATTGGCTGCTTAATATACTTATAAAGCTCATGTTCTGTATTATTCTTCATCCCTAATCCAACCCAAAACCCAAAAATTATAGGCTGTCTGTGGGGTATTAAAAAGTATTAAAAGTTGATGTATCAATTTTGAGAAAAATATGGCCCTAAAAAACGATTAAAAAGTCTTAATCCCGTTTTTACGAGGTTTAAAATTTTGTTTAAGAGTTGTTGAAAGTGTTTGACTCCGAAAAAGCATAAATATATTCGTTTTCCTCCTAATATTAACAAGGGTGTGCCAAGCTCCCCCGTCTGGGTAATGTCATGTAATTTGCGACAAATGCAGTAAGGTGATGTGACACTCTCCACATGCGGTGAAACCATGGAGCGAAACAGACGGCAAAATGGGAAAAAGTAAGTTGGTTGGAGAAAGAGGAGTTGTCGCTGAAAATAAATGTGTAATTTATTCTTTCATGTTTTGTTTCTCCTGAGCTTATCTCAGTTCTGTTGCACTGTTGTGCTCCATTGATTTATTTAACTACAACTTTTAATTAACAACTGTTTATTAAGTTAAAGGTTTGTTATGGATTAGAACTTAAAGTGGCGATATGGTCTAAAAAAATTCTGGGAAGGTCTTTAAAAAAAATCTTTAAAAGGTATTGAAATTACCCTTAGGATTCCTGCATATACCCTGTATTAATAAGGAGCAAATTAGAAGTTTAGTGAAGCAAAAGTCATAAATAGTTTGCTAAGAGCGAGAACTGAACCTTAAAATAAAGTGTGACCAAAAATTATTTAACAAAGTATATCGCAGAAGAACAAAATATCGCAATGTCAGATTTTTCTAATATTGTGGAGCCCTAATGTATATATAAATATAACATTTGCAATGTAGAATTATCTTGACATCCTTCATGTACAATATTTCAAGAAAATCTTTTTAAAAAAATATTTTAAAGGATGATTATTGTGATGCATTTTATTGTTTACTTCTTTTTATTAAAGTTTTAAATTTATAAGTGATTTTTTTTTTAAAGCAAGTTTGATTCTTATTCTTCATTTTCTCTCCCACAGAGAAATCGTTGCCTGTATGTTTTTGGAGGTCAGAGGTCCAAAACGTACTTGAATGATTTTTTCAGTTACGATGTTGACGGTGACCATGTGGAGATCATCTCAGATGGCACCAAGAAGGACTCTGGCATGGGTATGTTATCACCTAACTCCATGTTTGTTTCAAATAAAACAAGCTGGGATTTATAAATCTAAGCATTTGAAATCTATACTACGCTTGTACTGTAACAATAACGCCTACAAAGCTGTGTCCTGACAAGAAGCTCCTTAAAAAGCGAGCAGAGGAATCTTAAGCATGAAGGTGACATCATGTTCAAAAATAGAGTTGAATCAGGTGGGGATTATGTCACTGCTATGGCCTGTTACGCGCAGCTGAGGGCGAGCATGTGATCTGTTGCCATCCTGCTGTTCAACCGCTAAATCAGCTTGACATCATCTGTCTTCCTGATATTGATATGCACAGATCTGCTGGTGGGGTTGATGGTGAGGAACGTGTTTTTAGGGGATTGCGATGATGATTGGTGAATATTGCAGGAAGACGAGGATTTTGAAGTTACAACATTGCACTCTGCCAACACTCTTTCTGACACTCAAGATATTGTTCTCATTACATTTGAATATTTAAAGCCTTTTCCGGGAAGCTTGGAATATGCAGCCCTAGATGAGTCTTTCTTAGTTTTGTAAAGGTTTCTAGAGAATATGTTTGTGGATTTGGCCTTGTCTTACAAACACTGCTTTATTGCGTATAAACAGAATTAAATGAACATTTATTGCTATATTATTATTATTATTATATAATTTAAATTCATGATTCTTTAACAAAATACTCAGTTTGAATTAATGATCACAAGAAAACGTCACTTGTTTCACTATTAGATGAATCAGCATTTTTTAGTTACATGTTTAATGGTTGCTTGTCACTTGTTTGAATAACAATGCAATGGATACACCTTATTTACATGTTATTAGATGTTATTTTCAAAAAGTGATTTTTTTGTAAGTATTTTGATTATTATATAGATGTCAGTGTTTTATATTTGAACTATAAAGTAATTTCAGCAACTCTGTGATGATTTGAATGATTTTAACATAGAAACAACAATATTGAGTGTTTGAAAAGACTAAAGATTGGATTCGAAACCAAGATTGAAACTGTGCATGACAAATCATGGTCTTTTAGCAATCAGTTTGCATTTGATGCACATGATCAATAGTTGAAGATGGTTTCTATGTGGTTGCTTGAGTGTTGGTTACTTGCTCACAGAGATGTTTCTGTGATGTTATTTATTATTTTTTTGTTATTATATTATTATTTATTTATTTATTGATTTTTAGGGGGTTTTTAACTGGGGGCCAGAGCCTCACAAAACTTATAAGTTGAAAGACAAGAAAAGGCTTAAATCAAGATGAAAAATTAGAATTTATTTTAAGTGCAACTTAATTAAATAATAAAACCCCAACATTTTAATTGCATTTGAAAACTGCTAGTTTTTAATTGAAGAACGTTTATTTCTTACACAAAACTGAATATGTGATGAAATAGTAAAACTTTTAAAAATGCAACATATCTTTTTGTTTAAATTTTTAATGATAAATGAAGCCTGAAATAAATAAGTGTAAAAGTGCTAAGATATTTAAAACTGAAATAAAACAAATAATTATGAACATAAATCTATTCATATTTATATAAATATTTTTAAAACAAAACAAAAATGCTGTCGCAAATTTACTTAAATTACAAATTCTAAAACTTAATGAAATACTACGATATTATAAACAATAATAACAAGTTGAAAAAGCAAACCAGTTGTTGTCAGCATCTGCCCTCTTTTGGCACACAGCAGCATTTAACAATTCCAGTCTGCTGATGTTCTGAGAACTTCGTTTGACGACTTCAGAACTCAATTCTTAGAAAATACTTCATGCACACGCACCTGTGGTAATTTAACTCACCTAGCACGCACTAGCTCTATAACCACATCAACTACACACACATGCAAATGACACTCACAAAAACTCAATGACGGTTTACAACAATACAGACCTTGTGAAATGTTTCTGCTCATAACAGGGAAAAAATTGTGAGCAGCACCCACATAATATTCCCTTCATACCATTTCGAAAATAGACATGATCAGGTTATACATACAAATTGATCACTCAAGACCTACACACTTATATTTATTGAAAGGGGAAGAAAAACCTGTCGTGACTAAATATTTTGACGATAATACATATTTTAATAGAATGTGTATTTTTAAATGACATTGGAGAAAATTTTTATTCAGGAAATATTTTACAGGAATTGTTTAAAAGGTGTCTTCAAGACGAATATGGATCCTTATTCAAACTATAGCATCTTTTATGACTATTTTTGGTGTTGTTAATTGTATGTTCGTTGTACAATGAATGTTTTTTAAGAAACCGATATGATTGCATGTTCTATATTATATTGTATACAATTACTATAGGTTTTGCCATGAATGTAGCCAGTGCTGCTGATATGGCATTAAAACATAAATAAATGAATAATATCCCCTTCCCATTTCTCTTTAATCAGGAATAACTGCATGATATTATGTCAAACACGACCAAGAAGGTGAAATAGTGTGAAGCCTGAGAGAGACTGCAGACACAGGCCTGTGACACACTTCCTGTTCCCATAAACAGATTGTGTAAAATCTCAATGGGCGACTTTGACGCAGTCAGAGAGTATAAAAAGAGCTCTGTGTTCTCTGTTATCACATTAGAGAGAGCGAGAGAGATGTGTGTTGGGCTGACAGAAAGAGAACGAATAAGACCAAAATAAGACTGAACAGAACAAGCATTAGCAGGAAGGAAACACTGAGCCCAAACAATGTACATACAGGCGGACATTAAAGGAATAAAGCAACCAAAAATAAAAACCATGAAGATTTAAACAAGGATAATGCTTTGAGCAAAGAAGCAAAAGTGGAGTTATTGGCTCTGAAAAAACAAACAAGACATTCAAATTGGTCTGCTGAGACAATGTCCGGTTGAGTTCTTCACAAGTAGTTGAGCGAAATTTGTAATGAAAGTCTGCAAAAACCGTAAGCTGTGGCCATTTTTTTTTTATATTGTGACGGTAAAATGTAGATCGGATACGCGGCCGGCCGAAAGCACGATATCAACATCAGTATAGAAGCATTTTTATGACACTGTATAACAATAATTAATATTTTTACAGTACTGTGGTGGTTAGGGTTGGGGTGGGGTAGGCATTAATATATATACAATTGATTGGGTAGTTTAATAGATAACCTAAATAATACTTGAGTTAAAGGTTGGGACGGGAGGACGTTAATAAAATACAATAAATGGGAAATTTAATATAATATTTAATAATTTCTAGTTAACTTAAGGCCACAAACATATCAGATCTAGCAACAATCTATTGTGACAGTTCCTAGAAAAGCAGAATATTAAGTGAGAAAACGGTGGGCGTGGCTTTTTTTTCTACTGGGAGCTGATTGGATGTAGTGATGTAGGCGATTCATTCTTTAAGATAGGGAAAAGGGTTTCAGGAGAGTTATTACAACCTTTCTGTTTGAATTGAACACCACAAAACTAGCAACATGAGTTATCACTATCAATATGGCTAGTTTTGATTTCATGCGTACTTTAAATAATGGGAAGTGTAACGTTCATTTTAACACGCAGATGTTTTGACCAATTAGAGTCAAGTATTGTAGGGTGCTGTCTTATTTATTCATTCATTTTCATTTTGGCTTAGTGGCTTTATCTGGGGTCGCCACAGCGGAATAAACCGCCAACTTATCCAGCATGTTTTATGCAGCGGATGCCTTTCCAGCTGCAATCCATCACTGGGAAACACTCATACACTCTCAGTCAGGGAGCTGTCTGTGTGATATTATTTTTAGCAAAATATTATGTGTTTTTTTATCATTACTTTGTATTCTTTTACTAGTGGCTGATGCTTTTGAATAATATTAAACAGCGCCTAATATAGATCATTAATATTGTTCTCTTATTAAATATATTTTATTATATATTATCAAAAATTAACATTGGAAAATATAATGTAAGAGTCTGTAGCTATGTCTACATCCAAAAAGTGAACTAAATGTATGTGGAAAACTGGAATATTGCATCTAAGATGTACAAATAAAGCAGTGTTTTAATCCAATGAGTCAAAGAGAACAAAATCACTTCCTGATTAACTGGTGCCGAATATCAAAAGTAAAACTGGAATAAGAGTAGTAAGTAAGTAGTAAGAGAAGCTGTGTCAATCATTTCTTTATTTATTAAATGACTTGCGCCTCAGAAGACAATGCTGACACGCAGCGAACACATGGTGGTGTTTAAAGGCATGAGACGTGGAGCACAGACGCTCTTGATTCTGGAGGTCATTATTAATATAATAAAACTAATACTGAAATTGTTAAGATGTTTTAGAATGACCAAAACAACATTTTAGATGTTTTACAATGTGGTCAGCTGCCTGCTTTGTCCATTCAAACACATTATTATCATCACATGATCTCTTATAAAAAAATTACACAACTTCTTTTAATGTGCATACTGGAATTTGTTCACTAAAAGTGTTTTCATCGTAGTTTGTGCATTTTTCTTATCGAATAAAAAGTTTATCCTACTCAGTCATGCGCATATGTTTTTTATGAGCATTTTCAAAATGTATGCGCATCTTTCTGTTTCCATCAACTGTTTTTTATGTGCATATACAAAATGCGCATAAGAGGAAGATGAAAACATAGCTGGTTAAAAGTAAATGTAATCAATCAAAAATGTTAGTTTTACTTGCAAAGTCATGTTGTTTATAGATAACAAAGAAAATATAAAGTGGTATTAGTCATCCTCAGTATTTTCACATTGTTTTATTAAATCACAGAAAAGCTTTATAGGCATTATTTTATGACCATATTCAAGTGAGGGTATTAAAAACACAATGCAACATCTAACTCAATGTCATTTTTTTTAAACCGCACATTTTGTGTATTCACTCAGAATTGCTAGGTAGGGCAAAAGAAAACCTCTCAATTCGGCTGAAAACATCCATAAAATAGTAGTGGTTTACTTGTTATTTACAAATGATTACACCTAGCTGCTTTCGACGATTTATACCTTGTCCTGATGACATGTTTGTGTTGCAGTACCAATGACGGGCTTTACTCAGCGTGCCACTATTGACCCAGAGCTCAACGAGATTCACGTCCTGTCGGGACTCAGCAAAGACAAAGACAAACGTGAGGAGAACGTGCGCAACTCCTTCTGGATTTATGACATCGCACGCAACAACTGGTGCGTGAGTTTTGCGGACACGCTGTTCATATGCACGACACTGCGCACTGAATACTAATGAGTGCAGTAGAGCTGTTGTTTATGTGTGCTGGCCAGAGGACAAGCCTGCATCCTTAATCCAAGACATGCCTTCAGGCGGCTAATTCCTGAGGTTTCAGATTGCCGTACACTGCAGGGAAGAAGAACAATCGTCAGTCGGGTTTTTTCAGAAAACATCTTTTCTTCTTCCTGAACTGTATGTTCTCATTTCTGTGGACTGGATGATGCAATGAATGTGTTCTAGATGTTTTCATCTCGCACACGTTTTCACATTCAGTGGCTTCACTAATATTAGCACTCTAGATAAATATGAGGAAAGAAGGCTGTGAAAAAGATGCATTTATTATTTAATCATTAATCTTTGCTCTGAATGATAAGAAAAACCCTTATTAAAGGGATAGTTCACCTAAATAATTAATATTCTGTCATCATTTTCCTGACCCTTCACTTGTTTTAAACCTGTTTGACTTATACCTGCCATGAGTATAACCACATTCACCATTGGGAGGCGATATAATCACTCTTGTGGGAGAATTTTGCTTTCACATTCCAAAATAACAATCCAACAGTGCCCGATAGCTCCACATCTTCTACGTGAGCAAAGCAGTCGCCATCGAGTGTGTGAAGTGTCCAACATAACATTTTAACGGTTAAAGTGCATTATCCGAGTATTTTAAAGTGCACTTATTCTTTTTTAGAGTTTTCAGTGTGAATGCAATGCTTATACTATTTATAGTACAAAATGGCGTAGAATAGCGCGTAAGCATGCTATTTGGGATGCACCTATAGTTTTGTTTTCAGAAATAAGTCAAAATAAGAGTTTTCCCTTAACGTGGAAAACTAATTTTCTATTTGGGCAAGTAAAATAATATATATAAGAATAAACACACTTAATTTGATGATGATGATGATGTTAAGCCTTTATTTGTCACATACACTTTTACATGTAGTGAAATTGAACCCCTTTGACCAAATAAAAACATCACACATTTCAGGGATTAGACGAAAGATAGCTATTAGAAAAAATAAATAAAATGCATTAAGATGGATGCAACAGGGAATGAGAACAGGGGATGTGGATATACTGTCGTCTGATAAAGGCGGGAGCCATCTGGTAATGCAGCCAGGGGGCGCTGGTCACATACCCGTCTACCCACACCGGTGGGTGAAAGCAGCTGATTTCGATGACTTATTTCTTAAAACGAAACACGTTTTTACTTGTCTAGAAAATGCTTCTTGATTTTAATAATTGTTTGATAATTGAACTAGAAACTATTCAAAAAGTTGAGTGGCCACAAAAAAATCTCCAAGAATCCCAGCTGGAGAAGGGCAGAAGTTATTTTGCTCTAGAACTACAATCCGACTGCACCTTCATCATCACCACAGACTGCTTGAAAGAGTTTCAGGAGTAAAGCCTCTCTCCTCATTCACAAGCAATTTCAAGCATCTTCAATTAATATGTTAAAGTTATAGTTCACCCAAAAATTGTAATTCTGCCATAATTCACTCTCACATTTTTTTTTCAACCCTTTATGAGTTTCTTTTTTTGTTAAACACAAATGAAGATACCTGTAACCACCGGCTTAATATTTATTTTTTATACTATGGAAGTCAATGGTTACAGGATTTCAGCTTTCTTTAAAATACCTTCTTAAGTGTTCAAAACTTATAAAGAATTGGAACCACTGTTAAGAGAGTAAATAATGAGTAAATATTCATTTTTTAGTGAACTATCCCTCAAATATTTTACACAAAAACTCAAAAGATCAACATTTTTCATTTATTTTTTGCTGATATTTACAACGGGTGCCAATATTCGTGGAGTAATCTGTAAAATAATAAACAAAGCGTCAGTAAAAAGATTTCACAGGCATGTCTGACCTTCAGAAAGGAGTCAGTGGTTCCCCAACAGGAACAGAATGTTCTCTTCTCGCTTATGTGTGCGTGTATTAAATGTGTTTTTCACTTAAACGGGGGAGAGAAACCTTTTGTTCTGTACACTAATTGAAGCAGTTGGCTTCTAGAAAACTCAGTCAGTCTTTCTCTTGGATCTGCTGCTGCTTTCTGTCACTTTTTGTTTATTTGACTCGATTTGGGTGGGTGCGTGTGTTTGTACACTTTGCTTGGACGGTATGCGCTGTTTAGTGTGAAAGACTAACTGTGTGTTTGTTTACAGGTCCTGTGTTTATAAGAACGACCAAGCGGTGAAGGAAAACCCCACTAAGGCCCTGCAGGAAGAGGAACCTTGTCCTCGGTTTGCTCATCAGCTTGTCTACGATGAACTCCACAAGGTAATGTTGATCATGGTTTTAATCTAACCCCAAGTTTCAATCTCAGCTCTCCTCAAGCAGGGTTATTATAGTTCAGTGCTTTTTAACAACATTCCTGGAGCCCAAAAACACTGCATGATCTGCATGTCTTCTTAATCAAACACACCTGATTCAACTCATCAGCTCGTTAGCAGAGACTCCAGGACCTCAAATGATTGTGTGAGACAAAGGAGACGTGCGTGAAATTAACTATCATTTTTGTCATCTGAAGTTAACTTGGCTGGAAAAAATGGACATGAAATAATAAGTAAGGTAAAACTTTAGTACTTTAGTTTGAGTATCTACATTCAGTATTAACTAGTGGCTTATTATCTGCTTATTATTAAGATATTGACTGTTTATTAGCACTTTTAAAGTTCAACATGATCTTATTCTACATACCTAATCATACCTAATGTCTAACTATTAATGAATAGGGTATATGTACAGCTAGTGTTTGTTTCCGTACTGATAAACTTCTGGTTAATGTGACTTTTTTAATATTTATATGGTTACTTTTATAGCATCAATGCTGAAATGTGATTAAAATATAATCAGTTAAATAGACCTAAGCATTCATTTAGTGGTTCAAGCGTAAACCAGAAGGAAAGCTGTATACACGCATACGCCCGTCAGGATCAGCAATCCTGCAGAAACTCCATTACTGGGGTAAAATTATTTTTCATATTTTAAAGACATGGTGCAGGAAAGTTGTAATTTAATTAAGTGCTTCTTGTACATTCTGAGACCTACATTATATATCGTATATCAATCAGGCAGTGAAGATTGTTGATTTTTAAAGAAAACAGACATTAAACGTGGTATATAGTTCGCTGGAAGCGTTTGAGGTTACTGAAAAATTAAAAGTCCTTCAGCATACACCCCATTAAATGTTTATTGAGCTACAAATCATAGTTAATGGTTTGTTAATAGCGAAAATTCTATCTTAAAATAAAATGTGACCATAAGAATTTTCTCATTCTTGTGTAGATTAACAAAAACTAAAAATAAAAAATATATTAAGCTAATAACCCCACAAAAAAACTGAAGAAAATTACTAAAACTAAAATTCAAATGAAGATGTTTATATTAAATCATATTATGTTGTGTTTTTGCATTAGATTACTACATAAGTAATATGTAATGTCATCATAAAATAATTTTGAATAGATTTTTTAATTGGCGGTTAAATCGTATTATAATTTTCTAAATTAAATAGCTAGTTTAAAGATGCTAGTTATTAATAAATGTTCAACAGCCATTCATATTAAACTAAATGACTGAAACTAATACTAATGCGCTGATAAACACTAGTTATGAAGGAATAACTTGTTTTTTTATCCTAATTTTATGTTCCTTCAAAAATGAAATTTATAAAACATCATCTGGTGGCATCTCATAAAATGAGAGCACATTACAACTGTCCTTGGCTTCCACTTACATTCAGAATGTATTTTAAAGTATTATTACTTGTCTATAAAGCACTAAATGGCCTAGGACTTCAAAACATTACAGATATGCTGACTGAATACAAACCTAACAGGTAACTCGGATCATTAGGATCAAGTAAACTACAAATTTCAAGAGTTCAGTCAAACCAGGGTGAATCCGCCTTCAGCTATACGGCCCCTGCTGCTGGAATTAGCTTCCAGAAATGATCAGATGTGCTCCCACATTAGGCACATTCACATCAAGACTGAAAACACATCTGTTTAGCTGTGCATTTACTGAATGAGCACTGTGCTATGTCTGACAGATCACACTATTATGTCTTTCTCTTTTTTTTCATTCTTTTATAATCAGTTTTTTTTTCAGCATTTTAATCTGTTTTTAATCATTTTAATTATTTTAATCGTTTTTATTTTCTCGATTCTTTTATTCTTGTGTATGTAAAGCATTTTGAATTACCATTGTGTTTGAAATGTGCTATATAAATAAACTTTCCTTGCCTTACTCTCGATCCAATCAGAAAGGATGCTTTGCCAGATTTTTATAGAGATAACAAAATCAAAATTTTATTTCTATTTGATAGTTTGACCTGATAAAACGCTTGTTTCCTTAATTCTTCCACTGATTAATCAATGGGTTTGATTAAGACGATCTCATACACACTGCAGGTGCATTACCTGTTTGGTGGAAACCCAGGAAAGTCCAGCTCTCCCAAAATGCGACTGGATGACTTCTGGTCCCTAAAGCTCTGCCGCCCTTCCAAAGAATACCTGCTGCGTCACTGCAAATACCTCATTCGCAAATACAGGTACGCACTTTAACACGGTACATTTCACCTGACCTCACAGCTTCTGAAATGCCTAGAAATAATGTTTACTCAATTATGTGCCCTGGTCTGACTCCAAAGAAAACCTTTCCGAGATGCTTTGTTTCCAAACAGAGCTAGGGAAATGTTTAGATATCCGTTCCACGTTCAATAGTTTTGTGTTTAATGTTAAAAGGGAGTTTATGAACTGGCTCTGATCCGTCCGCTCTGGATGTAAACCAGCTGTATTGTTATGTAATTGCTGTGTCATGCAGCACTGCAGTTAGTGATTAAATTACAGTAGTAGTTTTCCATCAGTGCACATTATTTCTACTGTTCTGCTGCCCTCTGCTGGACACTCATTCTTTCCTGATTGACTGTGTATTCTGCTTGTGTGTGTGTGTTTGCAGGTTTGAGGAAAAGGCTCAGACCGAGCCCTTGAATGCACTTAAATATCTACAGAATGATCTGTCCCTCACTGTGGACCACACTGATCCTGATGAGACGAAAGAGGTCAGGAGCCACCGTGATAAACTTTATTACTTTTCTTAAGCATGTTTATAACGAGCCTTAGTCTTGATTGAGTCAGGATATGCATTTACTTTCGTTTTAATAGTGAAGGTGTAAATTTAGCCTGATTTGAGAATTATTCGGCTAAGTAAAGACGTTTTACTCTAGTACTATTTATATTTTTATAACAGTTGTATTTTTAGTATTATTAGTGTTATCAGTATTAGGAGGATTTACATTCATTTTAATAGTGAAGGTGTAAATGCATAGCCTCATTTGGGAGTTAATCGGCTAAATAAAGACATTTTACTCTTGTAATATTTTAAATTTTTATAACTATTGCACTATTTTTAGTATTAGGAGTAGGAGGAGGAGAATTATTAGTATTTAGTATTATTGTTATTAATATTATTACTAAAACGTAATGGTTATTGTCATTTTCTGTGCTTTCAAAAATGTAAGGGTTTTTCTTCAAGCTGAAACATTTGAGCTTTTATTTTGTAGTTTGTGTGGATTACTGTGAAATGCTTATGAGCTGTTCATGTCGAAAGAGCGCTGTGCTGTGCTTCTGATCACATTTGTATTTATATTGTGATCACATTTATAAACCATATTTCATTCTTAAGCATTGTTTTTGGTTATTATTAGGAAAAAAATAAGTTTGAGTTTATTTTTAAAGCGCATTTATACAATCAGGGTGTATGGACAAACAAATAAATTTAAAGATAAAAGGACAAACTCAGTACAATTACAAATTAATCACCACAAAAAAAAACAAACAAAAAAAAAAAAACACCAAAAGCTGGATTATTATAAAACTCTGCTTGATTGAAAGCCCGTGATAAATATTACTTTTTTTGCAGGGGCTCTTCTCCTTTATATATTTGCCAACTTGAGTTGTATACTTTCATTAAATCATTAGTTCACCCACAAATAAATATTTTCTTGCAAATAACTCGCCCTCAACTGGTTTCAAACCTGTTGAATGCAAAAAGATGTTTTGAAGGATGTTGAAAAAGGGTAACCATTGACTTTCATATGATTATGGTTTCTAATATTCTTCAAAATATCTTCTTTTGTATTCAAAAGTGGAGAAAAATATATAATTTTTGAGTGGACTATTCCTTTAAGGGTGCTTTCATGCTAGCACTTTTGGTCCACACTTGGGTTTGTTTGACGTTAAGGTTCGGTACCTTTAGCTAGTGTAAACGCTGTCTTCTGAACTCTGGTGCGCACCTGTGAACCGTGCCCGAGTCCGCCTGAAAGAGGTGGTCTGGGGTACTGTTTGTGTGAAATCTCTTAAGGTTCACTTCTGATATGAATGCAATTTTACCAAATATAACGGAAGTGAACTGCCAACAGTACAACAAACTTTAGTTTTTATAACATTCATTTGTGCTTTTGTGTCTGTGTATCACCTAACTTGGAGACAAGCAGGACTGACCCAGTGCAAACACAGAGATGATGTCTGCTTGTCTCCACCATAAATGACTACTGCATACATTGCGTGATGTTCTGAACATTTTCAATGTTTTTTGTGGCAGATAGATGCAAGTGACTCTGTATTTTGGTTTTATTAACAAAAACAAAAGATTCAGTAAAAGCAGACTGATTGTGATATGCGGACGTCTTCATTTTGGCACTTTGCTTTCATGGCTGTCACCTTGCAATAGCTGTACACTAAACAGCAGCTTGATGATGCGAGCGTACCAGGGTTCAGAAGGAAAAAGACAGTTTGAACACAAACTAGCCGAGGGGGGATAATCAAACTTGGGTTCTAAGCAGACAGTCGAACTAAGTGTGAAATCACCCTAAGACTCTGCGTGCCCCCCAAGTCTGACTGAAACTGTAGCCCTCCCAGTGTTATAAATTAGCTCTGTTTTGTTTCCTGCAGTTCCAGCTCTTGCCCTCCGCTCTGTTCAAATCCAGCTCAGACTTCATTCCTCTAGGTAAGCAGCACTTTGTTTTGATTTCTTTAAACGACATCAGTCGTGTTCGACATACCTGATTGGCTATTTCTTCTCTTGATGACAGGCTTTTCAGATGTGGATCAGACGTACGCCCAGCGCACACAGCTGTTCGACACACTCGTCAATTTCTTCCCCGACAATATGACCCCGCCCAAGGGTAACCTCGTCGACCTCATCACCCTGTAGCCACGCCCACACACACTAGACCTCTCAGACTCCTCCCACTCAAAAACAGAAGTTATTTTTCTACATTTTCCCACCCGAGGTGAGCCGTGCCCACCTTACCTGTGTTTCAGATATAAAGTCACTTAAACGACTTATTCAGAAATATAATTTCTGCTCTGGATAACCAGGGTTTTTGTTTTATTTTATATATAAATATGATTTTTTTTTTATTTTAAGAACTAGGTTTAAATTTAAACGCCAAGTACTTTTATCACATTGAATTTCCTCTCATCCAAGTTGAAATGTAGGTGAGTTTTGTTTTGTTTTAAATTGAACTGTTTACATCCTGAAGAGTTGGATTTGATTTACGCACTGTGTGTTTAACATTGGTTTCCTTTCTGCCTTGCTCTTTTAAATCACTTTTTTTAGTGACATAAACCTGTGTTTGAGGTCGAAGGCAAACACCACAGCGCCCTCTAGAGTAAAACCTATCAGATAAAAGGATCCAGTCTCTCTTTTGAATACTGGCTTCCATCTAAACCCGCTGCTGCTATTAGATGCTGCCGTGACATTAGCGCTTTCTCTTTAATAGTGATCAAACATCACATTACATCCTTCTAAGTTCATCCACCACAAGCAATGAGATGTTACACATACGCTTTCCACTGTGTGTGTGTATATGTGTGTGTGTGTGTGTGTGGTAGCACATGGCCATTTACGGCAACACTAAACATCATTACACTCATATCCATTAGCATATGGATTTGCTGCAATTAGACGAAGACGTGGATTGACTGATTGTGTACATTACTATTTACTAAATGTTTGCTGTATACAAGTATTGGTACAAACTCTCAAAGGAGCCTTACATGGGACCACTGAAGACAGCAGAGACCCCTTATTATTTATGACTATTAATATATATTGTTTTTTCTTGGACGACTTGAGCCCTGAATGTCACGTCTTATGTCATAGAGATGTTTATATGAGCTTCCGGATTCCCATCCTGGACAGATGAATGTGCGCTGGATGAAAGTCTTCCGTGTAGTTAAGCGCGAGTGTGTGTGCAATGTTAGTTTACAGTCATTTGTCTTCATGTTGCACGAGTTTAAACGAGTTTTGCGCAATCGGATCGCTGTAGTTTTCCAAAACCAAAGGCTCCAGAATCATGGGATAGTAACATTACGCTTCATCCGGCTCATTTTGTCTTCTCCAGCGTCACATATCAGTATTAGCTGTGATATTTGGCTCGGTGCAGATACACTTGCATTGCCCTGTTTTTGTTTTATATAAATGATTCAGCACTTTTGATTTCTCTCCTGGTGCAGTTTGGGTGTTTATGATTTTTCAATCCAAGCCTTTTTTTTTGCCTTTTGTAGCTGTCGTTGTCTTTGTGCCAGGAGGAAAGCTTAAAATATGTTTAAAAAATATATATAATGAAATCAAGGAGGATCACGCAAGAGAATCGACACACAACCGCAGACTTTCGATGTCGCACTCAATGCCAAATTTTGTTCTTTTTATTTTGTTTTATTTTTCGTTTGGTGTACATTTCTGCAGTGTCAGAGATGAAGTGACTTTCTGGAAACGGTCATCTCGGTGAGCAACGGCGCTTTGAGATGTCAGCACTACACTGTGGCTCTCATGAATGTGTAGAACCTATTAAAACTGCATTGTATGTAATGTACATAAAGAATAAAGATTGTATTTTGTTCAGGTTTTCGTAAAAAAGTTTTTTGGTCTTGGTGTTCCTTTAACTTGCACCTTTAAGCGTCGAATTTGAGGTTTTATTTATATTTGTTTATTTATATTTGTAGTGTTTTGTAAAGTATAGGTTCATATTTAACTTTTTATTTATTTATTTTTTTAGATTACATCTTCGTTTGAAGCCCCTATAATTTCATACAAAAAGTAATAATAATAATAATAATAATGAAGATTTTTGCGTGCACATTCGATTATCATGTCGTCCACAAGGGAAAATTTTTCAAGCACATGACGTAAGTGTTGTGTGCGGACCACATAGTATCACGTGCACACAATATAGACATGCATATCGCGTACATATGACAGACATATCACATGCGCACGTCACATTAAGGGCTCCGTATTCAAGCATAAATGTGTTCTACAGCTTTAATTACTGTACTTTAATATGTATCCCGTTTGAATATTTATTAAGCAAATGATAATAACATATTTACCTTGATTTATAGATATTAACTGCTATTATACTATTATTAAGTTTAATTAAGTCTGACAATAGTTTATATACTAAAAAACCTTGTCTGGTATATTTAGTTCAATAAATATCTGATGTGTTTATACACTACCTGACAAAAGTCTTGTCATTGATCCCAGTTGTAAAAGCAACAAATAATAACTTGACTTCTAGTTGATCATTTGGGAAAGGTGGCAGAAGGTAGATTTTTCCCATGAATCATCTATTGAACTGCATTCCAATCATCACAAATACTGTAGAAGACCTATTGGAACCAAGATTCTTATTATAAATTAGTCAAGTTTGGTGAAGGAACAATCATGGTTTGGGGTTACGTTCAGGATAGTGGCGTGCGAGAGATCTGCAGTGTGGATGGCAACATCAACATCCTGCGGTATCAAATATTTATGCTGCCCGTTACACTACAAACCACAGGAGAGGGTAAATTCTTCAGCAGGATAGCGCTCCTTCTCATACTTCAGCATCTACATCAAAGTTCCTGAAAGAAAAGAAGGTCAAAGTGCTCGAGGATTGGTCAGCCCAGTCATCAGAAATGAACATTATTGAGCATGTCTGTGGTAAGATGAAGGAGGAGGCGTTGAAGATAAATCCAAAGAATCTTGATGAACTCTGGGAGTCCTGCAAGAACGTTACCTTTGCCATTCCAGACGACTTTATTAATGAGTGATTTGAGTCATTGCAGAGATGTATGGATGCAGTCCTTCAAGGTCATGGGAGTCATACTTTTGATACCAATAATCAACTATAAGTCATGTTATTATGTGTTGTTCCTAAAACTTGAAAAGGCGACAAGACTTTTAAGTTAAAATATCGATGTTGTAGTTGTTTTTTTATGATGAATTGTACCACAATTACATTTTTATATAAAAATACACCTTTAAAAAAAAAATCACATTTTTTATTTTGTATTAGAAATCATGGCCGTCCCCGTCTGATCTGACAGAGATGCGGCTTCCAGTGTATCAGACCCCTGTCATTTGCACACAGTAGCAAACTGACTTCAATTACAGAATACAGCAATCAATTCAACCTTAATACTTTGGTGGAAGTAGATCAGGAGGCAGCAGTGAATCCCTTATATTGACAATTTGTGTAGTGCATGCAAATACAACAAAAATAATAATAGAAAACATTTAATGTTTTGGTGAAAACCACTTTAGAACACTTAAATACAACGAAAAAGGCGATCAGCGTACTTAAACCAAAAATCCAGTTCAAATGGCAGTACAGCACGATTTAATACATGAAAAGCTACACAATGTGTGTGTTGGACTTAGTGTCAAATGTTTCAGGTTGACAAGATGGTAAATTTTCATACCAGCATGACTACCAGCACAGAGATGTAGCGCTGAGGGAAGATAATGCAAAAGGTTATCTGCCAATCAGAAAGCCACAATCTCTCAAACTATCGTCTAATTTTACCAGGATGAGTTATCCATTGGTCTCAGTGGAATTTGGTGCCTGTGAGTGAGGGCTAAAACATGGAAGACGCATAGAAAATAATTCTTATATACAAGAGCAGTTACAGTCCTGTCAAGAAATAAAGCAGGGTACCAACTGTCCTGGATTAATATAATGTCCAAGTCTTAAAAATATGGCTGGAAAGGTTTCTAATAACAAAACATTTATAAACTGTGTTTCGTTCTCTGGTAGATACAACCACTATAGCATAATTTAATGGGAATCCAGTGATCCGCAAGCTAAAACACTTAAGAGGAATACTGAGAGCAATGTGCATGTAAAAATAGAACCTGATGGTGCTTTACACTGTTTTAATGCATAATGTCTCCCAAGAGGCCTTCTTTAGAACAAATGCATCAGATTTAGAGTGTTTAGATCAGTGTTTCTCAACCACAATCCTGTGGGACCACCAGCTCTGCACATTATCCATGTCTCCTTAACCAAACACACCTGATTCAGATCAACAGCTCATAATCAGAGACTGAAAGCTGTAATCAGTGTGACAGACATCGGAGACGTCCAAAACATGCAGTGCTGGTGGTCCTCCAGGAACGTGGTTTAGAAACACTGTTTTAGATGACAATATTGTGCATAAAACTGGTAATTTGTTTCTGTACATTTTAAAAAGGTTTTAAAAAATCCCTATTTACAAAGATCCTCCAACTACAGTGGTCCCTCGCCATAACACGGTTCACCTTTTGCGGTCTGCTGTTTCGCTGTTTTTTTTGTGTAATTTGACATGCTTTTTTTTTTTTTTTTTACAGCGCATTGTTCTCTGCTTACTGTTTAGTACAATGTGTTCTGTGTCCTGATTGGCTGTAGACCATTGCCAGTCAATCTCCTCCTTGCCGTGTCACATGTACAGTACAGAATGCGTTCAGCTTGCCAAATTTTGATCGCTAGCAGTGTGACTCTAAAGTGCTGTTCTGTATGTTGCAAGTTTTCTCCCCAACAATCCCCATATTGCTGACGAAACATTCTGCATAATCAAAGGCACCCATGGTAGCACCCAAAAAGCAAAGGAAGATGCTAACCATCGCACAAAAAGTTGGAATTCTCTACATGCTAAAAGAGGATGGAAGTTTAAACGAGAGAAAAGTCTGAAAATGCCTGTCGGAAAAATAGTGTAGTGAGGGGTTTTACAGCCTTAAACCATCTATACTTATTGATAAAGATAAAGCAGACTATTTTGCGGATTTTACCAATAGCGGGTTATTTTTAGAACTCCACTCCCGTGAATAATGAGGGACCACTGTATCAAAAAAAGGCTGTATTATGCATGCCAGGCCAGTAGGTGGCAACATCACTAGTTAAAATATGATCCTGTAGTTAATGTGCATTGAATGTTTTGGTCCTGTCGTCCTTCTATTTTACGTCACCAATTACACAAAGCCACGTTTCTTTGTTTCAGACACAAACTTTCACTTTAAAAACACTTGTTTTGTTAAAAATAATAAAACGGATTCCTTGTTTTTAGATAAAAATGGCATCATTTCTTCACAAGTCTCAAAATGTGTTGCAAAAAATGTTCAAATATAGTGAGTGAAATTACAATAAAATTATAATCCTGTTTTTTTTCATTCAATATTAATAATAACTGAACCAAAAGTGTTCAAAATAATAAAACAGGCTGATCCCCAACATCCGTCTGTGTATATATTTGTATGCGTATCAAACTACTGGTTTCTCCACCGTGTGATGAAGAAAAGTAAGGCACAATTAGAGGCCATAGATTGTGCATTGATCATTTCCAAAGACAGTGACACACAAAACTCAAAAGCTTTTCTACTCTTTCTAGCACATACTTGACATCAAACTATTTAATTACAGCATATACAGTGTGGGCGCCAAATGAAACCACTATCTTGTCATAGTCTTTACGTCGATCTCTGCTTTTCTTGACATTCTGGCTGGTCACAATTTACCGTAAAGGCAGCAGCAGGTTTCCCACTCGTCACGGCTCACCGGGGTCCATTACAAGTGAGTGTCCTCTTCGTCAGGTATGTCCTCTTTCAGAAGGTTGTCTATTGGGACGATCCAGCTGTCGTTAAACTCTCCATTCAATGCCAGTTTCTTCTCTTGCATCTCAGGCTGCACCTCCATCACCTCCAGAGTGGGATTGTCATGATAACCGTTTTCCACAGTCTGCAGCTCTTCTGTTAGATGTTGCTGTCCAGGTAAAAAGTACACATTGGGATGTTAATCGTGCTGTTAATCACGACCAATCACATAAATAAGAGTTTGAATTGTGTAATTTAGTTTTTAATGTGTATATTTAATATGTACATATAAATAATGTGCATATTTTTTATATAAATACACACATACTTTATAATAATATACAGTACAATGCAATACTTTTTCCATATGCATTTGTACACAGCACCATATAACTTGTGTATTTATAACAATATGCTTATATATTGTCTAACTGCATCTCTGTTTAATATTTGTCGTGTTTTCTCATATTTATTTTGTGTTGTCACTTTATGCACACTGGAAGCTTCTGTAGCCAAAGCAAATTTCTTGTGTGCGTAAGCACACTTGGCAATAAAACCAATTCTGATTCTGACATCCATGTATATATGCATACACGGGGGGGAATGATGGCCACACTTTACATTAAGATTTGACTAGTTCATGTATTTACTAACATGAACTAATTATGAACAATACTTGTATAGGGTTTATTTATCATAGTTCAACATTTAGCAATGCATTGTTAACATCCTAGTTCATGCTTTTTAACATTAGTTAATGCACTTGTTAACATGAACAAACAAACATTTTCATTAACTAAATGTAGTAAATGTGTGGTTCATCATTTGCTCATGTTAGCAAATGCATTAACTAACACAACCTTATTGTAAAGTGTCAGCAAAATTATTATACATAACAAAATTGTATGTAATTTTTTATATACAGGTGAAGTCAGAATTATTAACCCCCTTCAAATGTTTTTCTTCTTTTTTAAAATATTTTCCTAATGATGTTTAACAGAGCAAGGAAATTTTCACAGTATGTCTGATAATATTTTTTTCTTCTGGAGAAAGGCTTATTTGTTTTATTTTGACTAGAATAAAAGCAGTTTTTTATTTTTTAAACACCATTTTAAGGTCAAAATTATTAGCCTCTTTATGCTATATTTTTTTCTCGATAGTCTACATAACAAACCATCGTTATACAATGACTTGCCTAATTACTCTAACCTGCCTAGTCAACCTAATTAACTAGTTAAGGCTCTAAATGTCACTTTAAGCTGTATAAAAGTGTCTTGAATTTGCATGGAATTTTGGTAGATGCTAATGAAATACGAGTTTACAGTTCAAGGTGTACTCCCACTTGAGTCTGGAATGGTTTGGCACAGTTGCAAATAGTTTTTGGCATGGAATTCTAGTGATAACACTCTATTTAGTTTTTTATTTATTGTTTTTCAACAAAGAACATATAAAAAACTGTCTCTAAAGTCTCTAAAACAGAAATATTTGATATCCATCCATATCAGTGTTTGCATTACACTTGCATTACCGAGGCAACACATGACGCATTTGTATTACATTTCAGAGAGCTCCGTTATCAGCACCCCAGTGGAAAACGAAACCGTATCCGTGCTGACTGGCCTGGATCCACAAGGAATGTAAAGGTTAAGCTAAGAGAACTGTTCTGCTTGACTCGCAAAAAAATACAATCTTTGCACCATGAGGGTTTAGGGCACAGGTGTCAAACTCAGTTCTTGCATTGTTGCAGCTCTGCAGTTTAGTTCCAACCCTAATTAAACACACCTGATCAAACTAATTGAGTCCTTCAGGCTTGTTTGAAACTTACAGGTCTGTTGGAGTTGGGTTGGAACTAAAGTGTGCAGGGCTGTGGCTCTCCAGAAATTCTCAGAAGAGTTCAACACTCCTGGTTTAGGGTGTTTTTTAAGACTTTAAAAGGCCAAAGTGTGTTCCTTTCCGGGTCCATAAAACCAGTATTTATCTTGGTAAGATTACAGTAAGTCTTTCTCTTTCAGAATGCCCAGTGTCTGATCTGGGACACAATTGCATTGTTATTATTCTATCTGTTTTTATACTCTATCTAGATGCCATTCTTGGAGTTCCTTCATTATAAACTTTGTGTTAGGAGGTGAGTGTTACCTGGTTCTTCCTGTAGGATCTACGATGATAAGTGCAGTACGCAGCAAAGCCACACAGAATGAGCACCAAAGCACCACATGAAGCCAAGATGGCAATCAGCGTGTCTGGTATCGTGTCTTGAACTGGCTCCTTGTTGCTGTTCTCGTTTTCCTACAAAGAAAACAAAAGGTGTTTTTAATGCACAGACTTCTTTGGAAATTGCAAGCGCTACTGTTAAATCTGCTTACATTTGTTTCTGGAGGATTGTAATTTTCCAATGGTATCGCCTGGTTAGCTGCGAATGAACAAGGAATTTCTATCATTTTCATTGTTATTAAAGATGAGATAATACGAGGAAAAGTGATTCCTCCAGATGATGTGCTTCTATATGATTGGAAGCTGTAACTTTTGCTCACCATTTATTGTTATTGTTGCAATTAATTGGTTGTTGTTAATTTCCACTTCCACAGAGCAATTTCCTTTCAAGTTCTGGCCCAGCTTCTTGCAGGTTTCACGCACGATATTCCTCTGCAATCACAAATGCGTGTTTAGTGTTTTTAAGGAGAAAGTTAGATAGTTTTGTGAATTAAGTTACTTTGCATGCTATTGTTTTACAAAAACACATCCTCTGGCTCCATTGTTCTGTAATAAATTTTCTTATTAATGAATGATGTCTTTGAACATTGAAAAATAATAGAAATTCCTGATATGTGCAGGTGAATTTTAGGATGAAAATAAGATGGATTTTTTTTCCTCCAGATGAGAACATGCTGTTTTTTTTTATTTATTTATTCACTTTTTTTATTTTTAAAGGGGATGATGCTTTTTAAAAAGGCCATATTGTCATCAGGTAGAGAAATGAATGATCTCTATGACCTCTGAATGTTTAAAGACATCATCAGTCATTGTAATTTCATTCCTGTACTCACTTCAGTGCTGCTGCTGCTGCTGCTCAGATCATAGACAGGCTGCAAAAGACAAAATAAGATCACAAACGATATCAGGATTATGAATGTAATGATGATATGTAAGAAAGACATGAATGAGAGATTTACATGAGTGAAATTTTTGCGTAGATCCGAAGGCTGGGATGTTTTGATTGGGGCAGTTGTTGACTGCGGTACTATTGTGGTCTGAAGACTTTGAGAAACAAAACTTCTAGCGTTTGGTTTTGCTGTGGTGAGTAATTGAGCTGAAAAGGGACATAAAAAATAAATAACAATTTACTTTTCATTATTGTAATTATTTTACTCGTTTTTATGAGCCTTTTTGTACATTAAATGTTTAATTTTTTTCTGTTATTAAGATCATTCTGATGTGAGCGAAATCTTACTTGTGGTCCCGGTTGTTGTCTTTTTGTCTGTTGTAATGTCTGGCTTAGAAGTGATGAGTTCTGTGGTAGAGTTAGCTGGTGTGGCTGGGTCAGAAATGGTAGGCCTGTCTTGCTTCGCTGGACTGTATGCAGTAGTTTGTTCAGTTGATACACGCTGTGTTGTTCGTTCAGAAGTGCTAGTCGGAGTATTAAGGTTATCTGGATTGGACGTAGAAGCTTGGTCTGATGAATGCGGTTGTGTAACTGATTTAGGACTATCAGTTAGTGTGTATTGGGTAGTTGGACTGAATGAAGTATTTGGGTCAACTCCAGTTGGTATTACTTGAGCAGAACTGACATTTTGCATGTATAGGGTGGATGTACTGGGTAAAGCTGTTGAGCCCTGGTTGTTGTTAGGATCTGATTGGGTAGTTGGTGCAGAAGTGGGAGGATGTGTGGCTTGGCTTGTTGGACCAGCTGGAATGGATGTTGTTTGTGCTTCAGTTGTTTGTGCATTAGTCGCTTTGTGCACCGTAGTAGACACAGTTGCATCAGTGACCACACTTCTATTCGAGGTACTGTGTGATTCAGAAGCGGTGGGTATTGTGGTTTCAGACTGTGCATACGCCATGTCATGTAGGAAGGCACCTGTGGAGAACAGAAAACAACCAGATAAGAAAGTTTGCAATCTCAACATATCTTTTTTCCGGTTGCAAGTTTTAAAACATGGCATTGTTACACAGTATCAGTGCTGTAAACTCAGTAGTAACTGATTTTATGCACGCAGACAAGTAGCGTAATTGCTGATAAGCTGCTGAGAAATTGGAAATGAATTACTGCAATGGTTATTATAAGAGAAGAGTTAGATTTATCAGCCTTTTGGTTTATCCTCTTCAACATGAAACATCCTAATTCCTGTATACTTCAAGTTGGCTTTGGGTTATACAGATTTTGTACTTATTTTCAACATGCTTATGCACTTTCTTTTTCTGATGCATCAGATGGACATTGATTTATATTTTGTTATTATGCGGATAATTCACCCCAAACTGAAATTTCCCTTCACTTGTGTCAAACTTGTTGACTTTCTTTCTTCTACTGAACACCAGAAGGTTATTTTGAGGAAAGCAAGTATATTTGTTTTTCCTATGTCGGATGTCAATGATTACAGGTTTTCAGCTTTCTTCAAAATATCATCTTTATTGTTCAACAGAATAAAGAAACTCATAAAGGATTGGAACCACTTGAGGATGAGTGTCATATTTGGGTGAACAATCCCCACAACTATGAAGGTAAATCAGTTGCGTAACTCGAGAGCTTGCAAATGTAAATGTGAGCACTTGTGATAATAATATTTGTATGTGTAGGTTGAAATGTACACTTACAGCTCTGATGTGAACAGCTGAATCCCTCGATTTGCGCACACACACAACAATCCACACACTTGTGTTTTAAATTGGAAGTTGCAGATTAATAGTTGTGTATTTGTAAAATGTCATTCACAAATACAAAGTGACAGACACACGTGTGCACGGCAAATTTGATTGCATCTTATCTCTACAACCACAGGTCGGCACTCACAACCTCTCAGTTTTGTCAGTACAACTACAAATCTCCCGCGCTCTGACTTTTGCTACACATCTCCCGCGATCTCTGTAGCAGAACCCATCTGTGCACTTGCAAATGCAGAGGCGTGAGCAGCGCGGGGCGGGGGAGGGGCGGGGCAGGTGTAAAGCTGTTTGATTGGCTGATGCCTGACCAATGAACAATGCCAGCAGCCAACAGGACTGAGGTGCAAAAGAATCATTTCCCACGATTATTTTATTATTTAGGGTTTATTTCAACTCTTTTCTGAAGAGATTCTTGTTAAAAATCATTAATTTTGCGGAAATGAACATACCAGTAAAAGAGCAGCAAAGCCAGTTTATTGGCTAGAGCCAGCCAATGAGATGGGGCGTTTCTGTTTGTCAGCACACAGGGCAGCTCACGTTGTTGGAGGCCTCGAGCAATCAGAGGGTAAGTTATGATTTTTAATAATTATCTATATGTTCAATATTGTTAGCTAAGCTAAGGACTGTGCTGGGTGCTTCTCTTGTTTGTTTTTTTATATAAGAAACAGTTATGAGTTATGTAGGAGTTGCTTTCTATCATGTTATATCGTTCTAAAGATACGATTCAACCCACATGAAATAAGTTGTAATAGTATTTATAGTAAATAATATTACGTTTTTGAACCATACTAACTATAATAAACTGTATTATATTGTATATACTGCAGTATCTACAACTTTGTTAATGAATGCAACAGCACACTGTAGTATTAACTAGCATGAACTTTAATAAATTGAAGTATATATATATATATATATATATATATATATATATATATATATATATATATATATATATATATATATAGCTTAAATTTGATAAGATTGAAATATAGCTATTTGTTTAAAACTAAACATTCTAATGTCATTTATTATGCAAATATCAAGTTGAAACAAATCTGTTAAGAACACGTATTTATATGTAAAACCTAATACATTTTAAAGCAGTTTCATTTCTTTCTAATTTTTACATCTACATGCATTACATCTGATTTAGGTCCACAACTTGCATCCTTCAACATGATATGTGTGTTCAAAGGAAGAGCAACTAGGTGAGGGAGACAGTGTCCATCGCTCGGCTGAGGGTCCACTTTGAGCATCTCATCTGCAGGGTTAAGCAACATAAGCTGAACAGTCATCATCTCTCTCTATTACAGCGAGCATCAACCAGCTTTACACAATGGCTTGCTTTTTGCCCATTACTAAAGGTTTGAGCAAAGGATTAAAGAGGAGATAACATTTGATGGGTAATGATGAAGTTGGATTTACCACCTCCATCTCATTATGAACAAGGAAAAACCCTGAAATATTTCAATACAAGTAACTAGACATTTGCACTGCACTTATTTGCACTGTAAATTTTATTTGACAAATTAATGTTAAACATTTCCCTTACAGCACAGGTGTCAAACTCAGTTCCTGGAGGGCTGCAGCTTTGCAAAGTTTAGTTCTAACCCTAATTAAACACACCTGATCAAACTAACTGAGTCCTTCAGGTTTGTTTGAAACTTTCACTTAAGTGTGTTGAAGCAGGGTTGAAACTAAAAACGTGCAGGGTTACGGCCCTCCAGGAACTAAGTTTGACAGCCCTACTTTACAGTAAAGTGTAAAAATACTACATTAAACAATTAGCAAAATAAAAGTTGTGTGTTGGTGAGTGTGTGTTTTGTTCAAATCTGTAATCATCTTGGCAGGTAAAAAGAGAAAACAAATGGTCGGCTTCCTCTTGAATGATCTGAATCATTTTGAAGTGTTTGTAGATGAGCTGGATCATCATGTCATCTTTAGCATAAATAACATCCTATTCAAGCTATGCAGCTTCTCTGAGTTCCTCATCGACTTGAAACATCCTGATCTCTCCTGTCACTCCATCCTTACAGGAAACTGAGAAATAACCTATAGTTAGTAACGTTCATAATTAAAAAAGTGATATAAAGGACACACTGTACACAAACATGTAAATAGATAGATGGATAGATAGATATGATGCAGGTTATTATAACAAAAACCGGTATAATCAGTGAGAAACTGAAACGCCTAGTGTTATTTTTAATTGCTATAAATGTGTGTGTAAATATACTTTAATTTATTAAAGTTCATGCTAGTTAATACTACAGTGTGCTGTTGCATTCATTAACAAAGTTGTAGATACTGCAGTATATACAATATAATACAGTTTACTATAGTTAGTATGGTTCAAAAACGTAATATTATTTACTATAAATACTATTACAACTTATTTCATGTGGGTTGAATCGTATCTTTAGAACGATATAACATGATAGAAAGCAACTCCTACATAACTCATAACTGTTTCTTATATAAAAAAACAAACAAGAGAAGCACCCAGCACAGTCCTTAGCTTAGCTAACAGTATTGAACATATAGATAATTATTAAAAATCATAACTTACCCTCTGATTGCTCGAGGCCTCCAACAACGTGAGCTGCCCTGTGTGCTGACAAACAGAAACGCCCCATCTCATTGGCTGGCTCTAGCCAATAAACTGGCTTTGCTGCTCTTTTACTGGTATGTTCATTTCCGCAAAATTAATGATTTTTAACAAGAATCTCTTCAGAAAAGAGTTGAAATAAACCCTAAATAATAAAATAATCGTGGGAAATGATTCTTTTGCACCTCAGTCCTGTTGGCTGCTGGCATTGTTCATTGGTCAGGCATCAGCCAATCAAACAGCTTTACACCTGCCCCGCCCCTCCCCCGCCCCGCGCTGCTCACGCCTCTGCATTTGCAAGTGCACAGATGGGTTCTGCTACAGAGATCGCGGGAGATGTGTAGCAAAAGTCAGAGCGCGGGAGATTTGTAGTTGTACTGACAAAACTGAGAGGTTGTGAGTGCCGACCTGTGGTTGTAGAGATAAGATGCAATCAAATTTGCCGTGCACACGTGTGTCTGTCACTTTGTATTTGTGAATGACATTTTACAAATACACAACTATTAATCTGCAACTTCCAATTTAAAACACAAGTGTGTGGATTGTTGTGTGTGTGCGCAAATCGAGGGATTCAGCTGTTCACATCAGAGCTGTAAGTGTACATTTCAACCTACACATACAAATATTATTATCACAAGTGCTCACATTTACATTTGCAAGCTCTCGAGTTACGCAACTGATTTACCTTCATACACAACAGTCCAATCTGGCAAATCCTGTCAAGCTTGGATTATAATGTTCTTGTCTTTATATATTCACCTCATATTGCTATTATTATGTCTCCATGTCATATTCAAGAGGGGGATTACCTCTGTTTTTAGTTAGCTGGACAGGACACGCTATACAATAACTTAGGAAGTAACACACCTACTCTTATGGGCGAACCCCAGGGCTGCCAAAACAATGGAGTCCAAATCTGCTCCATAGCCTCTTGAGGCTTAAAACAATAGCATTTCCTTAACCTCCAGCTCTCCTTTTCATAATTGTATATTTAGTAATCGAGAGACTTCTAGTGACTATTATTATTTTACAACTATGTCTTGAACAGGCTAAGATTAACCAAATATTTAAAAAACTGCTTAGTTTTAACATTGCTTGATTCTAGACCCCCTTTTTTTATAATTCAGTCCAAGACTTTATATTAGAAGTGACTTAAATGTATTATTATTTGATGTCATTTGTATCTGTCCATTATGGATCTTGTGAATTTGACCTAATGGGATGTCAGAACAATCAGTAGTGGCTGTTGTAAAAACATGGCATTGTTGCTGTTGGGATAGGGGGTGGTGATGGGAGACTGTTTATTTTGGTTGGTGAGCTGGTGTAGTCTTATATTTAGCCCTTGGTCTAATCACCATCTTGCTACATAGCCTTACACCTCCAAAAAGAAAACAAAGCCCACCGCTAATCAGCACAACAACCTAGTAGAGCTCATTTTCACTGTCACTCCTTGTTTTTAAACAACCAGATTATAGTGAACCTCATACAAGTTGAAATGCATTTATTTGAGTAATGGAAAGTGTAAGATTGATGTTTATACTTTACAATAGTTCTATCGTTCAGATTGACCCTCGTTGACCCTGCTGTCAGCCAGGTCTGTTTATCAGCCATTGACACGGCCACAGTTGCAAATGCTATCAGTGTAGAGACTCTTTGGACAAAATGCAGACATTTCACCTGCATGGATGCTCCACACTCAAGGGTATGTGTAATCTTAATCTGTCCTACAGGCTCCCGCACTCTCACTCTGAGATACTTTTTTTTTTTTTTTTTTAGTGATCCCAGATAATGATATCTCGACTCATCTGAAAGACCAGAAAGAGAAATCAGATCAAATGTAGGTGATGCTTTGCTGACGCTGGTTATTAATAATGCATCAAGATAGGGATGCTTATTTCAGTTAATTTTGCCAACCAACAACCAATGCTCCTTTTAAGATTAATATGAAATTATTATTTAATTTTAAAAAATACGTACCGATTTTGTGTCTGTTATATTAAATATTGCATTTTAAAAGAACAACAACAAATCTTCACACACCTGCAGCATTTCCAACAGCATAGACAATAAGAATAAATAATAAAAAGAATAAAATAAATAGTCCTGCTCTAGATATTTTTTTTCTTAAATGACAATTTTAGATTACAAAACGAAAAAACTGTCTGATTCCTTTTGAAGAACTGGCATATGCTGTTTTCCCGATTATGTTTTTTTTCTTCCAAAATATTTTTGGATAAAATTTTTTTCTTCTTTCAAATAAAAGTACCAGGCTACCTCTGAAATCGAATGCTCCATGGAAAATATGCATTTAATCAACGGAAACTCCACCTCTGCTTTCATTCGACTGACTTAACATGCTTTTTCGGCTCAAAGTTTACTTTTTTTTTAAACTGCAACCACACAGTGTGCAACAGTAAAAATGTAAGGTGCCCAGGACGCTGCAAAACGCTCGCAACCGTTAGTAAACCTTTTTAAAGATTCCCCTCTCAACGCAAAACGCGTGTTTGCTGTGATCGGCCTCTTATACAGCCAAACTTATAAAACATATACAGTTGAAGTCAGAATGATCAGCCCCATTTTGATTTTTTCTTTCTTTTTTTAAATATTTCCCAAATGATGTTTGACAGAGCAAGGAAATTTTCACAGTATATCTGATAATATTTTTTCTTCTAGAAAAAGTCTTATTTGTTTTATTTCGGCTAGAATTAAAGCAGTTTTTAATTTTTTTTATATTTTTGGGACAAAATTATTAGCCCCTTTAAGCTAATTTTTTTCGATAGTCTACAGAACAAACCATCGTTATAGAATAACTTGCCTAATTACCCTAACCTGCCTAGTTAACCTAATTAACCTAGTTAAGCCTTTAAATGTCACTTTAAGCTGTATAGAAGTGTCTTGAAAAATATCAAGTAAATATCAAGTATTATTTACTGTCATCATAGCAAAGATAAAATAAATCAGTTATTAGAAATTGTTTTTTTAAACTATTATGCTTAGAAATGTGCTGAAACAATAATCAGTTATTATGAGCATCCCCAATAAAAGACTTTAAAAAAATCAAATCAATCAAATCAAATCAAATCAAAATTCACTTCTCTGATAAAAGATTTAAGCTTTTTAAAGGATTTTTTGTTTTGTTTTGCAATATGCCGAACAGTGTTATGTTTACAAGTAAAGTAATAAATTATTTCTTAATTGCCCGTCCAGTTGTATTATATTGTACTACACTCATTTCTTTGAAAACAAGCCGCACACTCTCAGTCTCACAGGAGGTCTTTGGGCCCCCTTTTTCCCCATGATAGTGTCCTATTCAGTGGTAATTGAACAGACCCATAGGCCCAACGGGAGAGAGGCAAGAAAGACAGGGTTTGGGGGGGGGCTCTTTTATGGAGCTGAGTCACAACTAACCCCCTCTATTGAGGTGAGGAGAAGGACTGTGAATATAAAAATGCGCATAATGAATGAAAGACAGACAGAAGAAAGGGAGAAGGAGTCTGAGAGGGCTGGAAAAGAGGCCGAACAAGGTCAGCAGGCATTTGTGTTTCGCATTCCTCATGACACACACTATCAGACGTCATTACGGCAGACTAATGTAACTGTATCAAGCTTTTTTAGAAGGGTGAGCTATCAAAACTGAAGTGCCACTTTTTTACATTTTTGAAAGGATTTAGTGATGAGGTGGTGTGAGCTTGATTGTTGTCTTCTAAGAAATACTAGCTGTTAAACGGGGTATCTGAGTGATAAACTCAAGGATTTGTGGGTTAAGGAGGGGAGGTTGGGTATTAGAGAAGGGAGTTGAAGACCACGCTGGTGCCAGTTGCAGACGTTATACATAATAAGCAGATCTGAGGAGGAGGAGGAGGGGGGTGACAAAGGGGCCATCTTTGGAATCTCAAGACAGGCAGGGCTAATCTTTCGCTCGCTTTTACTTACACGTCTTCTACATAAAGCATTCCAACACTCCCACGTTAAACAAAGGATTACATTACCTCTTGATGCCATACTAATAAGCCAAACTGGAGATTTGTGGATGATAGCTAATAAATAGTCATAGTTTAGTGTATCTGTCAAATTAAAGCTTTAGCTGATGAATAAACACCATTTTTGGGAAAACTGGCAGAATCTAATCGATGACTCATGATGCACTAAGGGGCGTTTCTAAATATTGGGAGTGTGCAAGAGTGCCTTAGTGCCCGCCCACTTTTTAGTTTTAACTTTTTACATTCATTTTTTTTTCTTATAGTTTTTTTGTAATGCAGAGAGACTCACAACACACCTCAAATATTTAAAAATCATAATAACAAACTAAATTACAAGTACTTTATGGATATAAAAAGGGACAGAACTACAATGACAGAAAGCAGGGGTGTAAGTCCTGGAGGGCAGGTGTTCTGGAGAGTTTAGCTCCAACTCTAATCAAACACACCTGAACAAGCTAATCTCTTAATAAATATACTTGAAACTTCCAGACAGGTGTGTTGAAGTAATTTAGAGCTAATTTCAGCAGGACACCAGCCCCCCAGGACCGAGTTTGAACACCCATGCCGTAAGCGCATTGTAAATTTAAAACTGTTGGTTGTGGTGACTGAAACAATATATTTCATATAAAACATGTGTATTGTTACATTAGTTTTTATGAAAGTATGTTGAGGGTAGTCTTGAATTCGTCATTTGTGATGTTGCATAACAGTGGACAGAACTAAAGATCTTTAGCATGCTGTGCTGGCTGCAACTGGATTGGTTGAACTTTTGTGTACAGCTTCATGGCTAATGCAGTTTATGTGCACACGTTTCTTAACAGTTAAGAAAATACAGTAGTTTTAAAAACAAATGAATGAGAACAGGAGGATTTAACAATATAGTTAAAAACTTGCACAATGTCAGTCTTCAGCATTCAATTATTATGAACGATGAAAGAAATCATTATAAAAATTATATTTCAAGTGCTGTTCTGTTAAACTTTATCAAAGCTTCCTGGAAAAAGAAAACAGCACAGCCTCAGCATGTCTGTTAGATTTCTAAATTTTTTGATGATGCAAACTTTCTAAAAACTGAAAATTAATTACAATTGTGAAATGAAAATGAATTTTAAATGAGGGAAATGTCTGTCATGAAACTCTATGCTCACACAGGCTGATAGGTCACCTAATCTGCTCCTGCATCATTAACTACATGACGCAGGAGATTGGTTGCTGTCTCCCCAGCAGCCAATGAGCTTGCTCCTCATCAGTTTAAATGCTCTGCATTATTGTATGCTGTTTAAGCTGTGGTGCATTTTTGGACACCCTCCTCCACCCCAGCTCCACCTGAGTTTAGATTTGCAACAGAGGTTACTGTAAAAAACAAATTTATTTTATTTTTTTCCAGCAGCTGGGGTGCCGGATTTTTAGTAACGGTCAATAAATAATAGAAATATTTAGTGTAAAATAACGAACGTTAAATTACAGAAATTAATCATGAAGTAATGGATGTTAAATTACAGAAATGTACCATAAAATAAAATTTCCATGTACATATTCATTACCATACTAAATCTGAAAAGTGTTTATGACAGAAGATATTTTGCTGGAATAATATATATTAAAATGACATTTTTATCCATATTCACAACCCTGCCGCGTGTAGGAGACTATTTACTAAATACTTTGACATATATATTATAAAATAAAAATACTGACCTCAAACTTTTAAGCATTAACATCCAAAAATCCAGCCTTATCCACTAAAAAATGCATTTTATTATGTAATGATGTTTTTAATATTCAGACTTCTTGGTTAATAAAGTCTTTTGCTATGCCTCACCCAGACGTCCTGTTTCAGTAGGAAGTATGACAACACAGGAAAGAAACCCATACAAGTCAAGCCTCCTTCAAGAGAGTCTTTAAAAAGTTCTTTAAAAAACACCACCTACATGATCATCTCTTGGTAAATCAGCCTGTCATTCTTTAAAATCAGATTTCTTTCTCAGAGAAATAAGTTAGATAGTTGGGCTTAGAGATGTAGAAAGACACAGAGCAAGAGGAGAAAGGAAACAAGAGCCACACCTTCCCTGGGAACAGGGATGTTGACAGAACATTTTCCAAGCCATTGTTCTGCACTTTCCCAAGCCTTGTGTGAGATGAACGCATCCAGACAAGAGCATTGGCAAAGGATACTTGGTTTCCATCTGTTTCGTTTGGCTAACTAAACACTGAGGAAGAGGGAAACCTTACATAACACAACCTGTCGTCAAAACTCAACACACAACGAACTTAATTCAAATAGTCTGTGGAAAAAACATGGATGAAGGATCCTTGAAATCCAGAAAAGCATCCTCACTCCTCCAATCAGACCACGTTAAAAAAGGCTGACCAAGAGTCAGAAATGCTTATGATGCCAAACAAGACTAAACACGAGCTCTTTTCTAATAAGCGTCAGTCTGATGTCTGGATGAGCAGGTGCATCACGCTGATAATTAAAGAATAACAGTCCTCCCTCTTGAGTCCGGGAAATACTTCTTCAGTAATTGTGTTGCTGTTTGTGGTTTCAGCAAAGCAGCTGACAGAAATGTGAAGTGGCACAGATGCTGCACTTCCCAGAGCACACCTACACATGCGGTCAGGTGCTGTTAGATCAGCAAAAAAGCCAGTTGTTTTATGATAACTAAGTCATGAACGGATAAGCAGCTGGTGTGCATTGAAAAGGGAATTTATATAGAGGATTATTAAGAGAGTTATATATTTTTTTATGTCGTCATTATTTTACTTGGAGCATTCACAATTGATTTATGGTTCTGTTGGTTCATTTTTTTTTTATTAGTTAAGATCTTTTGAAGGATCTATATCATGTAAAACACAGGTTTCACACTCAGTTCCTGGAGGGCCGCAGCTCTGCAGTTTTGCTCCAACACTAATCAACCACAGCTGATCCAACTAATTAAGGTGTTTAAGAATGGTCTTAGTTGGATCAGGTGTGTCTGATTAGGATTGAAGCAAAGCTGTGCAGAGCTGCGGCCCTCCAGGAATTGAGTTTGAGACCTATGATGTAAAGGAATTAAAACAGCACCAGGAATTTGTTAGTTTCACACATATGAAGATGCTTTTCCACTGTTTTGAACTATAATGGACGTCACTACTATGAGAAAAAACAGGTGCACTTGCACTTAAAAAAATGTTGGATTCCACACAAATCCTTCATGTTGTTCCAACACAAATCGATTAAGTTAACTTAATTGTTTTTATAAATTTAAGTGGATTAAAAATAATAATAATAAAAATTGCCCCCCCCCCCAAAAAAAAACCTTAGGAATTGTGTTGGAAAAGTAGTTTGAACAAATAATAAATAGTTTTTTGGGTGTGGGTCTCATGACAATGTGTCCGATACACTGAAAAAAATATTCAAAGATGATTCCTTGAAATTACTTAATTGATTTGAGTTAAGTGGATGTATACAATTTATTTGGGCTGAATTGAATCAAACAAATTGAGTTGAATATGTTTGATTAAATTCCATATGAATTGTTTGCAACTCTACAGACATCAAAGTGTATATAACTCATTTATTATAATAAATAAATATATGATTATCATTTATTTATTTGTATATATTATTCATCTAGTCTTTGTTCTGTATTTAATTCATATTTTAGTTGAGCTGAGTTCACACTTAATCAAATGAACTGCATTGGAAGAGCAATTATTGTTTTAATCAATCAAACCTCACTGATAAAATCATTCAAGATTATTTACTAAATACTTTTAAGTTAAGTGTTTATAAACAATTTATTTGGGCTGAATTTAAACAAACAAATGATGTATAACATTACCATTTTAATTAGTTTAAATTAAACATTACTTCTGTTTTTCAGTGCTGTACATGGGAACCACTGTTCTCTGTAAACACTCATGGGAAATTAAAAAGACACTAATATAATAGTAAGAACTAGACAAACAAGCTAAAAAAAAGTTCACAATGTGGAGGTTTTGAATACTTTAAAAGCATTTAAACAGTTTAAAATCCTGCACTTGTTTTTAGAGAATTTAAGGATTTGTGAGTGTTAGAAAACTATAAGTAGCAGCATTAAAAGATGCTGCAGGATCGTCCAAATAAAAACGTTTCATTAATAAATGATCCCATAATTAACCTAATGAAGTCAACGTTTTGAAAACATTATTAAACCCTAATTGCTTTGGGGAGATTCAATAAGCTTCCTTTACTAGCTGGCAAGTGTTTGGTCACACAAAAATTATGTACAACTGAATTTCTGACTGTTTATGTGCGTTACTTTAATTCATAAGAAACTGAATTAAAGTTAACCCTTGATAGTTTAAATCATGGCGTTATATCGCCATATATACACATGTGAAATATTCAAACAAGTTATAGGCTACAAACAACCTTGATTGAACTTAATCATCAATATAAACCCAGCACATGTCCCTCAAATTAACCGACTAACATTATATTTAATTACTGAAGAGATCGAGTTTATATTTAAGCTGCATCCTCGTCGTATATGAAGGTAAACTCACCTAATACGATGATTGTCCACGTGATGGTCATTTTCAGATTCTCCGCGTTCAGTCTCTTCAGCAACAGTTTAGCATGGGAAACGTGGATCCGCCGCTCGGTTCCGCTTTTCGTCTTGAGTTTGTATCAGGACTTTTTTTTTCTTTCACAGCTGGTATGTTTTTATCTGAAAGCCAAGAGGAGAGCTTTTGTTTGCTCTGCAGCTTCTCCGCGGCTCTACCCCACCCTGAGGGTCCGGGGATTTGGGGGGCAAAGTTTTGGTGTGTTACCTTGGCTGCGCGGATTGTGAAGCGTTGAATGCGGAGTCTGGAGTGACTGGCTCTGAAAACTGCTCTCAGATCTGTAGCTCATGCGGGGGATGCGGGGCACAGAGGGCTGGTCCCATACAGGACTGGCCCATCAATAACTGACCACTCTACATCTGATGTGCCTTACTTCAGGAGCTTGTCTAACAATGTAATAATGTGTTTATACATATGTCTTTGAAAGAGTTCAGATGCAAACCCCCAACGTTCTTCAAAAATAAGCATTTTACTCAGCATTTTATGATTGTGTTCAATTATTTCACTTCAAAGACATGCAAATAATCTAAACTCGTTGTTTATTAATATTTAAATACTTTATTAGAGAATAATAAATATGTTTGACAAATATTGCACATTATTTTTTAATTGAATGTTATAATCAGTGGTCTATGATCATAACAATAGCCTTTAGCTCAGGGTCTCAACCACATTCCTCGAGGACCACCAGTTTTGCACATTTTCCATGTCTCCTTAATCATACACACCTGATTCAGATCACCAGCAGAGACTGAAAGAGCTGTACTGGGTGTGATACACAAGGGAGACATCCAAAACATGCAGTGCTGGAGGTCCTTCAGAAACGTGGTTGAAAACATTTATTGTAATATTGTGATAAATATTTGCTATAACTGCAATATTACGTATTATTACCATGTAATATTATTTATTATGTAATATAATAACGCAATCTCACGGCAATTCGTAACTTTTTGATTTAGTGGCAAGTTCCTATAAATTCGTACGATCTAATTCGTACAGTTTAGTATGATTTGCTCAGCACCCATGACGGTTTAGGTTAGGGGTGCTAGCCTCCTTTTTAAAATCGTACATTTTTGTACAAATAAACTTGTACGATTGCCAGAGATGAGTTGCGCCTGAAAGGGCATCCTCTGCGTAAAAACTTTCTGGATAAATTGGCGATTCATTCCGCTGTGGTGACCCCGGATTAATAAAGGGACTAAGCCGACGAATGAATGAATGAATGATTGAACTCGTATGAAGTAGCCACTAAACTGATAAAACGTAAAATACTTACGTTTCCTCGTGAGATCAGGCTGAATATAAAAGATGCTGAGCTTTTCTGTATTCATAAACAATTGATAGAGGCCATAATAATAATACAAGATATATTTTTATTATTATAACTATAGTAATATGTGTTTGTAACTATAGATATTCACCAAGATTATATATATATATATATATATATATATATATATATATATATATATATATATATATATATATATATATATATACATATATAAATATAATACTCATTCATTTATTTTTATTTTCGGCTTAGTCCCCCCATTAATCAGAGGACGCCACAGTGGAATGAACTGCCTAAATAATACTTATAAAATTAAATAATTTTATAATTTCAATTATAAACTGTAAAATAAATAAATGTCTCCCGACTGTTTTACATATTATGTTAACCATATGCTAACTTAATGAAATTACCTGTTTAATTAATAACACACACAATAATAATAATATATAATGTACTATTAATGACACACCTTTGTTGTTCAGAATCATGGCTTATGTAGCAAATCCTTTAATAAATGAAACCAAGACATTACATTCTTTTTTTACATTTATCTAATTAAAAATGTTCACGATATGTGTAATTTTACTGTCATACAATGTTATTTTAAGAAAATGTAAACATTTTATTTCCTAGATAGAAGATTTTAATCATAAACTGTAAAATAAATATTTCTCCCAACTTTGGTTTACATATTATGTTAACAATATGCTAAAATATATACAATTAGCTGTTTTCACTTGTTATTAATACATAATAAGTTTCTTTTTATAATTTCCTAACGTAAAATAGGATCCAAATCCCTCCCATTTTAAGGGCTCACCACAACATGACATAGGAGTTTGGTTTCCCCACCCACTGAATTGATTGACAGCCGCGTATTAACATGTCTCTATAGTAACACGTATAATCATATCAACAAGACAGGATGTGCGCAAAGCAACTGGGATAAAAAAGCTCTGTTCAGCTCTTTGTGATCATCAGTCATCATCGAGTTTTACAAGTTAAAAACATTTTTAAAACAGTGCATGTTTGTAATAAATACAGCAATTTTACTGTCTTTACTTTCACCACAGCTGCATGTCCGAACAATTATAAAAGAAGACGCTTCAATCCTGGTTTGTAGACGTTAAGTCAGGTTTATTTTATACATTAACATAACGTATATCCATACAGCAGTGGACATTAACATGTTTCCTGTCACAATTGCTGTGCAAAATCAGTGCAAAGAATTAGCACTGATTAGCTCCACAACAAATACATCAAATAATCATTGGAAAAGTTCTTACTGTAGTATTTCTCAAAGGCGTTATGTGAGATCTGCTTCCTTCATGTCTGTCACTGTGCTGTTTATCTGATGCAGCCAGAGACTGAGAAACACTCTGACAGGCACGTGGGAACGGTGGACAGGGTGAACTAGCACAGGCAACAAAAACATCTTCATAGTGTTTAGAGCAGAAAATCCAATGTGCTGAACGGTATAACCAATAATCTGATGATTGTTTTGAACTAAAACTTTACAGACACATTCAGGAGACACAAAAGACTTAAATCTTGAAATTAAATCAATTGTATGTGTTTTGGATGTAAATTTAATTTTTTTCCCACAATGCTATATATCTTTAAATGTATGTAAATCAAATCTTTTTTTACTATATTGCCATGCAATGTTATTTTCATTTTCATTTTCCAAGAAAGAGCTGAAAAAGTCAGGTGTAAGTGTGTGTGTTTCTCTGAAGGCTGTGTGTATAAGAGCAGCTGCTGTGAAGGCTACAACACGCCACAATCACCAGCCAAAAACCAAGACAACCAAACTTCAAAAGCCTCCTGCTTCACCCCGACAAATTCATGTTTACTTTTCAGCGCCATAAAACACAAAACCTCCATTGAGTTTGACTTTGATGGACCTATGTGACCTCCTCTAATGGCCATCTACTTCTGCTCCATTAATTACTGCACTAACTCCAACTATAGGAAAGAGTGACAGAACTGCTGTCATGTCATTTGGGATTGTTGTGAATGGCGGAGGGGAAATGTTTTGGGTGCTGGACAAAGGCAGATAAACACATGGGTGTTGGTTGTGCTTCCGGGGCGTCTCCGTCTGTCCTAAAATAGATGCTATGATAGTGTGTTTGGCCTTTTAATTGTCTTTTTGCATTCGGCTTCTGTTCTTAGATGTGAGTCGTGTGTGTGTGTGTGTGTGTGTGTGTGTGTTTATGTTGTCAAGCCTGAATGCTGATTCTCAGTTGTGTTGTGCTGGATTTATTGGTGGACTGTTTTTTTTTTTTTTTTCTTTTGATTTTACTGCTCATCAGTTGCATTCTCATGCCAATAGAAAGAACATGTTGCTTTGAGGTTTCAAATATCATTCTGCATGAACATCACAGTTAAATGAAGTTAATGGCCACTGCACCACTTTTTTATTTTGTCATTAATTTATTTAATGCATGTTTTAATTTATTTATTTCATGCATGTTTAAATTTATTTTATTTAATATAAGTTTAAATTTAATTTTATTTATTTAAAGCATGTTCTGTTTTATTTTTTTGATGCATGTTTAAACTCGTTTTGTTTTATTTATTTAATGCATGTTTAAATTTATTTTATTTATTTAATTCATGTCTGAATGTATTTTTTATTTAATGCATGTTTTATTACATTTTATTCATGTTTACATTTATTTTATTTATTTAATGCATGGTTTATTTTATTTTATTCATGTTTACATTTATTTTATTTATTTAATGCATATTTTATTTTTTTATTCATGTTTACATTTATTTTATTTATTTAATGCATGTTTTATTTTATTTATGTTTACATTTATTTTATTTATTTAATGCATGTTTTATTTTATTTTATTCATGTTTACATTTATTTTATTTATTTAATTCATGTTTTATTTTATTCATGTTTACATTTATTTTATTTATGTAATGCATGTTTTGTTTTATTTTATTCATGTTTACATTTATTTTATTTATTTAATGCATGTTTTATTTTATTCATGTTTACATTTATTTTATTTATTTAATGCATGTTTTTTTTTATTTTATTCATGTTTACATTTATTTTATTTATGTAATGCATGTTTTATTTTATTCATGTTTACATTTATTTTATTTATGTAATGCATGTTTTGTTTTATTTTATTCATGTTTAAATGTATATTATTTTTTAATGAATGTTTTATTTATTTAATGCATGTTTAAAATCCACTAAAAATGTAGTTATTTTTATTTTTTTATATAATTTTTTTTTATTTAGTTGGATGGACTAAAAAGATAAAAAATACTGTAAAAAAAAATGCTAGACCAAAACTCAAATATTATTAATTTGATCTTGAAGGATTTTTATTGTTGTTTTTGTTGTTGACAATCTTTACAGATTGTCTAGTTTTATTAATTCAATTCTACTGTCTAATGCATACCTATTTTTGTGTTATTTTAGTTTTAATTAATTACTATTAATTTATATTATTTTTTAATTAATTTATTAGTGCTGCCAAAAGATTAACTGAATTTAATCACATCTAAATTAAAATCGGTCTGTCTTTCTGTCTGTCTATCTATTTTATATAATTTCTTTTATCAATTTTTAGACCAATTTATAACAATTTTAGCATCCAGCGTTTATGTTTAAGTCTATTTTTCAAATGATGTGGAATTGAAATCATCCTCACATTCAAAAACAGTATTAAAAGTAGTCGCTCGTACACACCCAGCTCTCTCTCTCATACTTTAAAGCATGAGTAGAAGCAGATATTTGGAGGGTTGCCCTCATGACACTCTTCAGAGCACGGCAGGTGACGGACGGCATGTTAAACAGCTCGAGGGTGGCAGGCTGGATGCCGGCTTCAGGCCTGGCGTCCACCGTTAGCGCCACCATGCCAGGCTTTTGTCACCCTGCCTCATTAAAGAGCCACAATGGCAAGAGCATTTGAAGAATGTGGCGCTCATTCACTCATGCGCTGAGACGCTGTGCCAAGCACTGCCTCCCCCATGATGAATACACTTTCTGAAACCTTTTTTTGGATTTATCTCCAGATTTATGACACACATTCTTCAGATATGTGTAAAGCACTGTAGATGTCCAGTGCTCGCATTCCATCTTATCTGAAATCATTTCTCATCGCATGTTTTGTGACGCACAAAAGCAAGCAGCTTTAAATGTTTCTATATTTCTGAAGGCTTAATTTCACTTATTTCACAGAGGGTAGGTGACCGTTTCCTTTTTAAAGTGGTTGAATGAAGTTGCATACAAATATTTTAAATTTTAAAATAAAACCACACGACTTCAGAATGTGGATAAATGGATAGGATAATTTTATTTTTAATAACTTTTTTTATTATTATTTTGCAAATGTATTCCACATTTTAATCTCAACCTCTCAAACACTCATATTGGTAAAATGTTTTATTTTGCTTTTTAAATGTACTTTTTATTTTATTTATTTATTTAATTAACTTTGAATTTTTTTTTTTACTTCGATGCACATTTGCCTTTGAGGATTTCACAGATAAATGTATTTATTTTAATTACTTAATGTATTACCTAAAATGCTTTCAATTTTTTTTCCAGTGGTTTAGTAATTTTCCATTTCCAATCCCAATGGCAGTCCTAGCCTTCAAAATATAGTGACAATTTCAATTTATTTCATTTTTATATTGTATTTACTTCCATCTAGTCTTTAAAAAAGTGTTTTATACATTTTAATACACTTTTTTTAATCACTTTTGGAGTTAAATAGTTTCAGTCTCACTTTACGTTCATACAGGATATATAAACAACTTTCTAAAAACCTTTTAAAAACATAAAAATCATTGAATTTCATTTAGCGGGGACTTGTTACGATAAGATAAGTGGAGAGACTGAACACATTCTCAGAAACACAGGTGGTCAGTGCTCGCATGTGTGTGTGTGTGTGACATGAACAAGAATGCAGCATATTCAAAACAAGCTTGACATGTCAGACATTCTGCATGGTGTCTCTGCATGATCAAAATAACATTAGCATAATCTTGCTTGAGCTCTCTCTCTAAGTCCGAGATAAATATATGTGTGTGTGTGTGTGTGTGTGTATCGTTGGGAATGTGTGATTTAGTAGTTGACAGGACACAGAACACTCTGCACCTCTTTATCAGAAGCCTGGTACCAAGCGGAGTCCATCCCCAGAGAAAAAACAGCAGCTCACATATATATATATGTGTGTGTGTGTGTGTGTGTGTGTGTGTGTGTGTGTGTGTGTGTGTGTGCGTGTGAATGGCTTACTCCTCCACTGTTATGATCTAGTTTATTTTCCTCATCGCCTGCTGACAGTACCACTCTCCACAAATCCGTTGTTTATTTTATTCCAAAGCACTTGATATGTTTAAAACCTCCTCGTTTAAATCGCACCCGCGGACAGATCAGTGTGAAATGCTTTAGTCTGAACCACAGCAAAACAAGTCTCATGATGACAGTGAGTCAATAAATGTCCTTCAAATATACTGTGAGCTGTGGAAAGGTCTTTGTTATCTTTATTAGAGATAGTAAAGAGCAGCATCAGCCTTATTAAATCTATTCTTATATATTTTGTGGTTAAGGTCCTAATTTAGAACACATGATGAGGCAGAAACATATTTGTGGATTCACTTTTTTGTACTAATTGTACTACTAAGAAATTATAAGGCAATTATAAGGCATTAAGGGAATGTTGAAATCTCTCATTTAAGCAATATTAACCATGATACATACCTGAGAAAGAACATTTGCCTTTTTCGAAGAACTTGGGTGCAACTTGATTAAAAAATAGAAATTTCTTCATTATTAAGGTATTTATATAAAGATTTATTAAAAAAAGATGATTACATTTCAGCTGACGTCCTTATTACTTGCTGCTATTCATCGAACCACAAGATTTCACCTTTTTAATCACTTAAAACATTTTTTTAAAAAGCACTTAATGATCACGTGTGTGTTTGTGTGTGTGTGCGTGTGTGTCTATATATATATATATATATATATATATATATATATATATATATATATATATATATATATATATATATATGTAGTATAAAGTACTGGTCAAAAAACGTGTTGTTTTATTTATCATTTATTTTTTTACTAAACATATTAGTTTCAATAACTAATTTCTAATAACATTTCTTTTATCTTTGTAATAATGACAATATGTAATATTTTACAACAAATTTTACAAGATACTATATTTTTAATGTTTTAAATAATGGTTTACACACACAGCACTCTTGGTTAACAAAAACATGAAACATAATTCTGTTGCACTATTACACTTGATTTTGGTTTTACTGTAAAAAAAAAAGAATGTTCAATGAGAATCTGAAATATTTTATGGCATCAAAAAAAGATGATTTAGTATTCAAAAAGTTTTATTTTGATTGTTTTTAAATAAACTGCTCTTACACTTCATATAGTCTGATGTTTCATAGTATATGCATTAATTCTGGTACTTTTACTATAAACCGACATATCACCTATTTAGGTAGAGATTGATATTTTAGAATTTATGGGATGTTTTGAAAAAAAAATGCATTGAGTGTTTTAATTAGCGACATAAGACGTTAAGAAATGCAATCCAATAGAAGGGTTAAGGGGGCTAATATTATTGAGTTTAAAATACTTTTTTAATTAATACTTGCTTTTATTCTAGCTGAAAAAATCAAAACAAATAAAACTTTCTCCAGAAGAAAAGATATTATAGGAAATATTGTGAAAAATTTCTTAATTCATTAAATATCACTTGAGAAATATTTGAAAAATAATAAATATTGCACAGGATTAAACAAATAAATATTGCATCAGTAATTTTGCCCTCAGCTGTTTATGTAAAAGTACCTGGAGTTATGTAATGAACCAAAGATTATTGCTGACAATTTTGCCATTTCAATTGTGATGTTTGCAAGTGACCGTACCAAAACTTTACACTATAGGAAAGTTTACCAAGAACAGCCACTTAATCTCTACAACGAAACATGAGAGTGTATGTATTTAGAAATGACCTGTGACCTGCAGAAGAGCAGTTTATCTTTCTCTTCTCTGATAGCTTGTAGATAATCTCTAAATGCTACTGTAGAGCCAGCAGATCCACACCAGCCGTCTTCAGCACAGCGTGACTCCGCTGCTGGGTTGGGTCTCCTTTGATGGCCCCTGTCCCGGGAATGTCTGAAAAAGAGGATGCAGTTGGTCTGTATTATTATTAGCCTGCACCCTGACTTTAAGGGAGCACTGTGACCCAACATACATTCAAAACGTCAAGTGTAAAGACGGCCACCGGAGGAAGGAAAGCGCAAGATGAGGCGGAAAACGACCTTTTTTTTCTTCTTCAGATGCACATTAGTCAGAAGCAGAAATGGGGTGTTTGTTCACAGGGTGGGAGTGGCACAGGAAGCTGCCAACAGGAGCTTCCCCAGAAACAGTTGCTGGGCGATCTGGGTGTTTCTATAGGAGGAAATGGGGGAGTGTAGGCGGGTGCTGCCAAAGGCCACTTCCAGTCTACTGCTTTGAGGTAATGCACAAAGACAGAGGAGAGGAACTCACGTAAAACACATCCATCAGAGGAATGACTGATGATCACAGAAACCATCAAAAGAAATCAATATAGTTTGTGGCTCAGTGTCAAAATAGATCATTTGTTGCATGTTGCATTGACCTCCATAGGTTTAAGGAGTAAGTTTAATTATATATATTAATAAATACAGTTGAAGTCAAAATTATTAGCCCTCTTGAATTATTAGCCCCCTGTGTATTTCCCCCCAATTTCTGTTTAATGTACAGAAGTTTTAAACTTAAGTTAAAGTTAAAAACATAAGCATTTAAACAAGTAGTTTCTAATAACTGATTTATTTTATCTTTGTTATGATGACAGTACAGAATATATATATATATATATATATTTCAAGATACTTGATACTAGCATTTAGCTTAAAGTGACATTTAAAGGCCTAACTAAAGGTTAACTTTACAGTTATACAAATCATTGCATAATGATGGTTTGTTTTGTAGACAGTCTAAAAAAATATATTGCTTAAGAGAGCTAATAATATTAGCCTTAAAATAGTTTATAAAAATTAATAATTGCTTTTATTCTAGCTGAAATAAAACAAGACTTTCTCCAGAAGAAAAAAAACAATTATAGTAAACACTATGAAAAATTCTTTGCTCCGTTAAACATCATTTGGGAAATATTTGAAAACAAAATTCACAGGAGGGATAATAATTTTCAACTGTATATAATTGTATGTAATGTTTTAGTGAATATATTTTAAAACAATTTAAATTTGTTCACTATTACTGACAAGATTTTTAATGACACAGAAAATGCTTCTTGATTTAAGAATTTGTAGAAATTTGGACTAAAAACATCCAAGTAAAAAAACCATTTGCTAAGCAAGTAATAAACATTATAAATTAGAAACAGTTATGTTTTGGAAAATAAGACGTTCAAAGACAGTGCCAGTAAGGCAAGTAAAATAATCTTGTTTTTGGTTTGAAATGAAAGTATCTTGCTTAACCCACTGGCAAATTATTTTACTATTAAGATGATTTTTTTACTTATTTTTTTTACTTGCTTAGAATGTGCTAGAATGAGTTTTTAGATACTTGGACCAAAACCTTTGTCATCAACTTTTATCATCTACCCAAGTAAAGTCATTTGAAGAATTGTTGAAATCTCTAATATAAGCAACATTAATCATGATACATGCCTTAGAAAGAACATGTGCCTTTTTTTAAAGAACTCGGAGAGCCACTTGATGAAAAAGGTTGAATTTTCTTCAATAATGAGATTTTTTAAAAAAAAGATGATTACTTCTCAGCTGAGATCCTTATTAACTGTTGCTATCCATCAAACCACAAGAATTCACCATTTTAACCTTTTAAATGTTTTGAAAAAATCTACATATCTAAAAATCTAAAAACCTTTTTTTCTTCAGTGTAAAAGAGTTTTAAGAAATTCATTGTGCTGAATTTGTAAAAAAAAAAAAAAAAAAAAAACTTTTGTGTCAGTTTGCACAAATATATAAAAATAAGTAGAACAGCTGTTTTTAAACAACATGATCATAGCAACAACATGATTTACATAAGCACAGAGTCAGCATATTCAGATTCTGTCTGAAGCATCACATGACACTAACTGGGTTTCCATAACTCTGCATTATAGCACACTTTGAAGCATCTCATGAGTAATGAGTGATGTTAATGCCACGCTTAGAATAAAAATTCCTTCATTAATCAAAACAAAACTGTTTTTACTTTAATTTGAGCTGGTTTGACTAATTGCATCAATGTGAATAATAAGAGATGGAAATGCATTTGCAGAATAAACTCTCACATGGTGAACATTAAACCCATGTGACCAATCAGATGTCTCCACTATGCTTGCTTTATTTACTGTTTTTTAGGTTACCTATACAATAGTAAGCCACTCCAACAACCTGATGAAAATGTACCTATACCCAATACTTAATTGTGATTTATTTTTTGTGCTAACACTTTGAAAAATGTATAAATAAAAAAGAATAAAATAAAATAAGTCACATTAGGATTGAAACCCAACCACTGAAGCTTGAAGTAATGATGATACCAATAAAAAGATTATTCATCATTGGATTTACTAAAAAGATTAAGGTAAGTGTTTGCAAACCATTTATATAGGCTGAGTTTAAACAAATTAAATACAGTAATGCTCAACTTAATTAGTTTGTTTCTTAATTTGTTTGTTTAACTTCAGCCAATTTAATTCTTTGCAACACCTTACTTTGAAAAAAAAAAAGTAAATATAATGATTATTTTTGTTCTGTGTAGGAATTTTCTGCTTACAATAAAATGTGTCTGCCAGAGGTGTCACTGTCCTGCAGAGTTTAGGTACTATTGCTTTAACCCACGTGTCTGAATGTTTCAGACACTCACTGATTAGCTGGTTCAGGTGCATTTAATTAGGTTAAGAACTGAACTATATACAGGACTGTGGCCTTGCCGGAGCATCATTAGACGCCCAGTGTATGTACTTATCCAGGATTTGCCCATATGTTTTTAGTTTTTAATACTTTAATATATTATAAAATGTAATACGAGCAAAGAATGTTGTTTAATTTATGCATAAATGTTCCACTGAAAGAGGATGAAAAAATGTTGAAATTGATGAAGGAATTTTGATGTTTTGGTTTACAAACATTATTTGAAACATTAAAGTAGATGCTCTGCTTTCATTGGATATATGTTATATGTATAATAATAAACCACTTTTGTAACAGGGTTTCTACAGGTTTCATCAAGTCAATTTTAAAACTTTTTAAGACCCTTTTATAAGACCATTTTAAGACCATAATGAATGAAATTTCAGGCTTGCACAAGGCTAAACGTTAAAGATTTTTTAATAGCCAAGTTAAAACCTTAAAAAAAAAAAAACATTAAACACAAGTGTTAATGTAAGGATGATAATTAAACCATATCAATGAGTAAATGGTTAAAGATTAAACGTTTCGTAAAACCTTTATTGAAATTTATTGTTGATGATTGGATGGGTGTTGGCCCAATTGTGTAAAGCTTTAAATGCACGTGAAAAAAACAATTAAGACCAGTTTAAAATTATTGAAGACCTACAACACAATATTTCAGTGAATTTAAGACTTATTACGGCCTAAAATTTGGTTTTTAAAATTTAAGACATTTTAAGACCTTTTAAGGCCCTGCAGATACCCTGGTATACGTAATTTGATATAGACAGTAAAACGTGATACCTAATTTTTGACAAAAACTATTTTCTTTTGTGTGTGTGTGCTGCATTCATAAAGCAATGAACGGTGATATAATAATCATGACAGTTATTAATTCCTGCTAAGGTTTATGTTTCTCAGATATGGAAAAGACAGGTGTGGCTTCCTGGTTTCCCTTGGGATGAAATTATGGAGAGGAAGGGGAGGGTGAAGGGATGACAGGAACTGTCGGAATGACTGAGGCAAGTGTCTATTTATACAGTTCTATTAGCTTTTCCTAAGTCTTTTCATTTTGTTTTATGTGACTCAAACAATTGTTACGAAGTTCACTTTTAAAGCACACTTGGTGAGTATAAATGGCCTACACACACACACATACACACACTAATCTGGCATCTTTATGCTCTGGATTTGAGTCATAGTGACTAGAGCTGAACATTATATTGTTTAAGCATCAACATCACCAAGTGTGTATCTGCAATAGTCACATCGCAGGATTAGATCATTTTAATTCCTTAAATTAAAAAACAAAGATATTAAAGGATCAAATTATTTATACAATGATGACCATGTTATTTTTACATTTGTTCAATTTCTATATTATTTGTGCTCTGTCATGTTTATACATGCTTGCAATTTATTATATTTTCTGCAGATGCACAGCATACAAAAACACTTGACTTGATCATCCAAGTCTATTCAAACCATCTGGTGACATGTATGATATCTATAGTGCAATATATATCGCATTAAAACAAAATATCACAATGTCGTATTTTTTTTATATCGTGCAGAATAGAGACAATATTTTCCAGTCCTTTCTCCTTCATTTTATACTGTTCTGTTGCATGTTTTGGACATTTCCCTAGAATGCCAATGTTTTGTGATACCTTATTTTTCGTGGTTTTTTTTTCATATTTGACTTTTTCTATCTGTATTTGAAGGGCAGCTCATCCCCCAGAGACGTCTTTCTCCCACAATGCCCTGACCCTGAGATCTATGTGTGGAATTCTCTGCTCATTTATCAGTGTGGGCCTGCTCCTCTCCCTGTGCACTCTCATTTGTTCACAGTCCCGATCCTGGTACTGTTGCACCCCAAACTACATCTGTGTAACTCTCAGACTCAACCAAGCATACCTACAGCTGTGGGGAAAATACAAAAATAAGAGACCACTTGAAAAAAATGTATGCATTTTTCTCTACAAATTTAACATAATACAATAACGTACCTATTTAAGTTAATAAAAAGCTGTACTTTTTAAAAGTTTTAAGTGTTAAGTACTTTTAGCCTGATATGTTTTTGAGTACTTTTTTCCAGTTTTTTTAGCTCCTTGTATGATTTATGTTCATTTCTAATTATCAATATTAATGAAATTTGTAGTTTTAGTTTAATCAGACATTTATTTATTTAATTATTTCATTCATGCATTCATGATTAGTATTATTTTAGAATTAAGTCATTTACTAACCACTTTTAATTTATTTTTAAAATTTTTTAAAGCTTTTTCTCCAAACATTTAAACTGACCCCCAGCATATTGTGGCACTTGATAATTAAGTATGCATCAAAATCACTGTCAACAAATATAATCAATGAATTAGTTGTTTAAATTAGTTGATATTAAGCATTTTTACTCATAACTAAAATAACAGGCACAGGCATGAGATCAGTTAATCAGCTCCCTCTTGTGGACAATAAGTGAACGTGAGAACAGCAGTCGTGTCTGATCCTGATTTAAACCTGATTGAGAACACCTGAAGCAGGTGAAGCCCTCCAGCACAGGTTTGATGAACTTGATTGATGTGTTTTAATTCTGGTAAAACTACTGATTTGCATAAACAGATTGTGTTGTTTACATGTTTGCATTTGAAATGTGAAAATTAATAAAGATTTTAATGACCCTCATAATTGTTTTGTACGTTTCTTGAAGATCTTAGCTGTGTGAACTTGATTAAACACATGATAGTTTTGTGATGTTAATGAAATGACATATTTTATTAGACGCTTGTTAGCAGTGTAAAATCTGGACTGGAGTTCAGAATAAACTGATCAAGCTGATATGAGCATTGATAAACAAATCTGAGGATTTATTCTTAACTGTTTATAAGATTTGAAGACATAAAAAACACAATCACATTGGTTCTGTACTTTCAACAAAGGGACTAAAACTTTTAATTAGTTCACATGTGAAACACATCAAGGCTTACAAACACATGATTGGATAGTGTTTCATACAAAAACAATATTTCTATAAACAATGTTTTAGCTAAATTAAATATAAATCACCCTGAAAAACATAACTCTGTTCAGAAAAAAAACAGACAACCATTACTGACAAACATCTTGGTTTCAATCCTATGACTAAGCTCATAGATTTGTATGCGTAATCAAGTTAGCCAAGTGGTTAGTGAGTTGGACTGGTAACCCAGAGGTTGCTGGTTTGATTCCCACTCCTGACAGGAGGGCTGGGCTGTCCATGAGCAAGCCACTTAACCCTCAAAGAGAGCAGTCATAAGTATGCATAATCAAGTTAGCCTAATGGTTAGTGAGTTGGACTGGTAACCCAGAGGTTGCTGGTTTGATTCTCTGTCCTGACAGGTGTTGAAGGGCGGTAAACAGCTGACCTGCTAATAAGCAAGGCACTTAACAAGAGAGCTTGAGTGCCCCAAAGAGTGCAATAATGACTATGGATTAAAAAAAAAACCTTAATTGAAAACACCTGCTGCTGCTGATTTCTGGGTTTTCTTGACATAATTCTTTAGCCTGAATTAAAACGAACAGGTTATCAGAAGCTCAGTGGCGCAGAGGCAAATCATTTGCCATTGAATCAGTAAGACAGGGTTCAAATCCCACATGGGCAGATTTTCGAAACCTGTTTTATCTATAGGAATATATCAGACTCTTAAACGATATATAGCACATCACAAGCTCTATGGCATAGTGGATAATCACTTACCTTCACATCAGTAACCTTTGGTTTTGAATCCCATTTCCACAGCTATTCTTCATTCAAAAGCAGGACCAAACACAACGTCATGCTCAAGGGTGCAGTGGATGAGCGTTTGCCTATGAATCAGAAAGTTTGGATAAGCAGGAAACATTGTAAGCTCTTTGGCTGAGTGGATAATCATTTGCCTGTGAATCAGAATGTTTTAGGATCCAATCCCACAAACGCAGGTTCTCTTCACTTTTTCCTTGCAAATAGAAATATATTTACAAGACTGTGTAACAACATATAGGACATCAAAAACTCTTTGGTGCAGTGGTTAATCATTTGCCTGTGGATCAGAATGTTTTAGGTTCCAATCCCACAAACACAGGTTCCCTTCACTTTTTCTTTGCAGATATAAATGTATGTACAAGACCGTATATCAACACACATGACATCAAATGCCCTCTGGCGCAATGGTTAATCATTTGCCTGTGAATCAGAATGTTTTAGGTTCCAATCCCACCAACGCAGGTTCCCTACACTTTTTCCTTGCAGATATAAATATATGTACAAGACCGTATATCAACACATATGACATCAAATGCCCTCTGGCGCAGAGGTTAATCATTTGCCTGTGAATCAGAATGTTTTAGGTTCCAATCCCACCAACGCAGGTTCCCTTCACTTTTTCCTTGCAGATATAAATATATGTACAAGAAAGTATAACAACATCTAGGACATCAAAAGCCCTTTGGCACAGTGGTTAATCATTTGCCTGTGGATCAGAATGTTTTAGGTTCCAATCCCACAAATGCAGGTTCTCTTCACCTTTCCTTACAAATAAAAACACATAGAAGACCCCATAAAACAAGCAGGGAACCTTGTACGCTCTTTGGTGCAGTGGATAATCGTTTGCCTGTAAACCAAAATGTTTTGGGTTTGAATCCCACATTGACTGAGTATCATTACATACAACAAAGTGCTATAAACGTCAATGCTAACTGTGAGTGCCATAGTGGCGCTGCTGGGTGAACACAAGCTCTCAATGGCCAAGGCTGTCTGAAAGACTTGGGTTCAAGGCCCAGCTCTGCTCACTTTCGCACTCTGGCCAACCTACAGAGGGCCAAATATAAGTTCCAGCACATCATTAGGTATGTGACTGTGGCTCAGCGGTAGAGCATTGCCTCAAGGGTTAAGAGGTCGCTGGTTCCATCCCAGCCAGATCACTGCGATATGTGTGAGTGTCGGCGTGAATGAAGGGGGAGGATGAAACGTTCCTCCCCTGACCTACGGGGCCATGTACAGCAGGGGTTATGCTACTTTTTACTAAAAAAAAAATTAGCTCTATAAAAATCCGGACCCCCGTCCCTTCTCTCCCCGTTTCGGTTACCATCACTTCCTTTCTAGAGGGGTTGACCCTCCAGAAAGGAAGTGATGGTAACCGATAGCACATAACACAAAAACGAGCGAGAGGTCTTACCTGTCCGCAGAAGACGTCCATCACGCCAGAAAACGTAGTCCAAACGTCCTGGAGCTCTGCTTCTGTTGACTGTACGGTCCAAACACATCCCTCAATCTCTAAAGGAAACACAGAAATAGAGACACGGTCAAACAGCAGATCTAAACATCACACTCTGACAGATATTACAGTTAATAATTCAGAATTATACACATTTACAGCCTAAATATTGCCTGTGAAAGCTCTACAAACACAGCAGAACACCAGAGCTTAACAAACTGACTTGTTGACACACATTATGTTTTGTTCTGCTTTATAATAAGAGGCTGTTTAACTCAGAGCCTTCACATATAAAACAACAACTAAGTTACCAATTTGTTTGCTCTTAAATGTCTGACAGTGACAGAGCAACATGTAAACAAAGCTGTTTAAACAAACAGGAGAGCTCTGCTTAAACATATCACTAAAGACACTTCAACATGTGCTAAACATGAACTTAACTGCGACTGAAGTACAAAGAATAAAGACTTAATGAGGAAATGCAGGAGAAATACTGTACAGTTACTTACAGGTGAGTCGCTTTTCACTGCATTTCTGTCCTTTATCTCAGCGTGTTGTGGTTCTTTTAGTTGTCGGACTACATCAAATGTTGTTTATTAACACTAAAACACTGTCACTGAGCTGTCATCTTCAGTTTATGTGTTTAAAACTGTACACTCGTGCTGCTGCTGCTGCACCAAAACAAACGTCACACTGTCAACATCCTGAAGCTGTGATTCAGAGTGAACGAGAAACCACATGCGCCACCTGGTGGAGCGGATGGAGAACTGCACTACAGTGTCTAACAGGACGAGTTACAGTGTTAAAGTCTTGTTAATTTAAGCCTGATAGGTCGTTTAAATTCCAGATATTTCAACTAATTTAAAACGTTGAACAACACACCCAGAACAAAATAATGAATTCACTAGGTTAAATAGCTCAATGTCATGTGCCAAATATGTCAAGCTGTGGTCGTCAGCGCCCTCTTGTGGATGATGAGTTACTGTTGTTCAGATCATGAACTCGAGGTGTTCAGTCGCAGGTAAGAGGGCTGAGAAATGAATAAAACATTTAAAAGCCAATCAATCATTTATTGCAGCGTCTCAACATGTAAAGCAACGTGTGTTTTTAGCAGTTTGGGTAAATTTATTTTAAACGATACAGTAAAACAGATCAAACGTGTTCAACTCAAATGTGCTCGGTGTGTAAACAGTCAAAACTCCAACGATATTTGTTCATGTGCAAGTTTTATGTCGATGTATGTTTTTGTTTACTTATTTGCAGTGATATTCATAATGCTTGGGCACAGTTAAAACCACAGTTTCACACTGTTGTGTCAGTGTTTGCAGATTTAAGTGCATTTAGAGTACATTTAGTCTACAGATTCAGACACAGAAATGCATGAGATCAGATCAGTGTTTCAGCTCCGCCTGGTGGACAGTAAGTGTATCTGTATTAATGTCCAACACTAGTTAGTGGAAGCATTTTTCTGTCATTAGTTTGTTGAAGCTGGATGCACTTTCATAACCTGATTAATATAATTTCATGGTGAATATACCTTAATTCTGCTGGGACGGTTATAAAGAAATTATAAAGGGTTATTTAGCAAACAGGTAACGAACTAATCTTAACAGTCTGATTAATTGTATAGTTTGTCCTAGATTGTGGAAATTTGATGCTTTCACTAATTAAAACAATAATTCACTTTTTTCAAATATTTTTTTCACACAGTTGTAAAAAAAGTAATTAACTTTTTCCAAATCTCTTTTTTACAGATTTATAATTCACAATGTACATTTTACCCCTCAGAATTGCAGGTTTGCATCACGCAAATTTGAGATTGCGAGCTCACAAATCTATCAAAAAGACAATAACACTCTTAATTCTGAAGGGAAAAATAAAATGTACATGCTTTTTTGTTCACTGAGTACAGCATTAATGCAATCATGTATTTGGAATTCAATTCAATAATGCAACATTTGTTAAATAACCTCATGTTTCCCTCTTTTTTATTGCATGATTACAACTTCTGTTGGAATGGATCAGTAACTGTTTTAGCAATCCAGTCCTGGGGACCAACAGAGCTCCATATTTTACATGTGAAGAACAGAGCTTTCCAAAACTTTCAATCAATCGTCTTGAATTGAATTGAATTGAGCTGAATACTCTACAACCCTCAAGCTCTGACACCCACTGGTTAAAATGTTGTAAATGAAAATAAGAACAGTCAAAACTAGACTAATAGGATCAACTTTTCTTGTTGCGAATAATTGATGAAGCTTTTATCACTGTATATATTTGAAAACTATGCAAATATGTCCACTATTATTGACACATTTAAATGACACTGCAACAAATGTTTTTTTCTCTTAGGGGTTTTGTTTAGACCAGTCTAAATATCTATAAAATCTTAAATCAAGACTGGTTTCTAAGCATGTAATAAACAGTGTTTAGTTTTGGGAAATAAGATGTCTAAATTAAGTCAGTGCCAGTAGAGCAAGTAAAATAATCTTGTTTTTGATTTAAAATAAGATTATTTTACTCAACCCACTGGCAAATTATTTAATATACCTTATTTTATGTTTGCAAAGAAAGTGCTTCTTGAAAGAATTGTTATTTACTTGGACTAGAAATAAGACAAAGCTTTTTTGTGCAGTGTAAAAGATTAGTGCTTTTATTGAGTAGAAATTTATAGTTTAACTTCATGAGAACTTCATGAGCACCGTATCAGCATATTCAGATTCTGTCTGAAGCATCACATGACACTAACTGGGTTTCCATCACTCTGCATTATAGCACACTTTGAAGCATCTCATGAGCAATGAGTGATGTAAATGCCACATTTAGAATAAAAATTACTTCTTTAAATAACAAAGTCTGTTTTTACTTTAATTTTGCGCTGGTTTTGGACTAAATTGTGTTAATGTGAATAATGGGAGATGGAAATGCATTTGGCATGTGACCAATCAGATGTCTCCACTAAGCTTGCTTTGTTTACTTTTTTTAGGTTACCAACACTACAGTCAGCATATCTAACAACCTGATGGAAATGTACCCAATACGTAATTGTGATTTTTCTTTTCTTTTTTGTGCTAACACTTAAATAAATAATAATAATACAAACAAAATAAAAAAGTCGCTTTAGGATGGAAACCCAGCTACTGAAGAATGAAGAAATGATGGTTAAAATTCAGCTTTGTAATCATACCAGTACAAAATGATTCATTGGATTTACTCAATTTTTTTAAGGTAAGTGTTTGCAAACAATTTATATGGGCTGAATTTAAACACATTTAATTTAGTAATGTTCAATTAAATCTGTTTAAATTCAGCCCAAATAAATTCTTTGCAAACACTTACCTTAAAAAAATTGCAAGTCCAATTAATCATTTTGGTCTGTGTAGGAATATTCTGCTTAAAATAAAATGGGTTTGCCAGAGTCCTGCAGAGTTTAGTTACTATTGCTTTAACAAACACGTCTGAATGAAAAAATGTTGAAATTGATGAAGGAATTTTGATGTTTTGGTTTACAAACATTATTTGAAACATTAAAGTAGATGCTCTGCTTTCACTGGATATATGTTATATGTATAATAATAAACCACTTTTGTAGATGTAATTTGATATCGACAGTAAAATGGGACGTCTCGTTTTTGGCATAAATAAACAATTATCTTTTTCTTGGACATTTTGTGTGTGTGGTGGATCCATAAGGAAATGAATGCTGAAAATGATAATTATCATGACAGTTATTAATTCCTGCTATGGTTTATCTTTCTCAGATATGGAAAAGACAGGTGTGGCTTCCTGGTTTCCCTTGTGATGAAATAATAGAGAGGACGGGGAGGGTGAAGGGATGACAGGAACTGTCTAAATGACTAAGGTAAGTGTCTATTTATTTATTTATTCATTCATTCATTTATTTATTTATTTAAGCATCTAGTGCTATTAGCTTTACCGAAGTCTTTCCATTTTTTTTTATGTGACTCATGAACAATTGTTACGAAGTTCACTTTTAAAGCACACTTGGGGAGCATAAAATGGGCCGCACACTCACACACTAATCTGGCATCTTTATGCTCTGGATTTGAGTCATTTTAGATCATTAGATCATCATCAGATTAGATCATTTATGAAAGATTAAAAGACAAAGATATTATTGCATATTTATACATGACATTGATTATATTTTCTGCAGATGCATTGCATACAAAAAGACCTGATGCAGCCCTAATAGTGACTCTTTTATGCAAGTATTTACCAGTCCTTTCTCCTTCATTTACACTGTTCTGTTGCATGTTTTAGACATTTTGCTTTGTGTCTCTGAATGCTCTGATTAGTTATCCCTAGAATGCCAGTGTTTTGTGATAACTTATTTTTTTTCATCTTTGACTTTTTCTATCTGTATTTGAAGGGCAGCTCATCCCCCAGAGACGACTTTCTCCCACAATGCCCTGACCCTGAGATCTATGTGTGGAATTCTCTGCTCATTTATCAGTGTGGGCCTGCTCCTCTCCCTGCGCACTCTCATTTTTTCACAGTCCCGATCCTGGTACTGTTGCACCCCAAACTACATCTGTGTAACTCTCAGACTTGCACACAACCGAGCATACCTACAGCTGTGGGAAAAGTTATGTGTTTTTCTCTCCAAATTCAAAATATAAACACTTAAGATAACAAAACATAACTAAATTAACATAAATATTTTAGTTAAAATAAGCTGTACTGTTTTACTTTTAAGTATTAACGTTTTTTTTATTGTTTTGTCACAAATTTCAGAACCCTGATGTCAATTTTCAAAACTCTACATACAAAACTCTAAACAGTCACTACTTTTAACGCAGACACTTCAGAGTTCAGTAAAGTATAGGATACAGGTTTTATTATGGTTTATACATAAGTGTTGAACAGTACAGACAGTGGATACACTGAACTACTTTTACTCATTCCATCATAATGTAGGTTTACTGTATTTTTTTTCTCACTGCACGTCCCCATATAGAAAGCTGATATATGGCATGATATATGACAACAAATGCAACTTACGATTGGATTCCGTACTGTATATTAGGCTTGCCACGTTAGACGGTGTTGACGGTGATACCGGTTTTAAGACGCAACAACGGTGACATCACTTTTTCACAGTGACACCGTCCCCACATTTGTTTTTTGTTTTTTAAGTATTTTTTTTTATTAAATGTTTATTTGAATTAAATGGGAAACATAATTCTAAATAATTTACTTAAGACGAGAGCATGCACTATAATTATTATCTGAATATAGCTACAAAGCATCATATTTCATTTATCACATGAAGAGAACGAGAGGAGTAGAATTTACAGAAAGAGGATGGCGGATGATTAAGAGTCAAAACGCAATGCAAAAGCGCCTGTTTGGCTATATTTTGGGTTCGAACCATATGCAAAAAGAGAACCTGAAGACATTAATGTGGCAATCTGCAAACTTTGCCTGACAAAGGTGGCAGCAGTTGGAGGAAACAACAAATTTATACACGCACTTTCAACACATCTACATATATGTTCAACTATTGGTGGGTCGCGGGTAGATAAAATCAATAGCCATAAATACGCAACACATACTCTCATTTTAAAAATCACGCGACCATCATCCCACAATGTTTAATAATAAATTATCTTTTTTTTTATTATTAAAACAAGAGTGATTTAGCAATGCCACGCCATTAATAAGCCAACTGTAGAAAAACAAAGCAACCATCGCGGCAACAGCCGTGAGCACTTTTTCCAAAGTTCAGCTGTTCTTTTTTGCACTTGATTATTATGCGTTTAATGTTTAAAAAAAATCAATAATGAATAGGCCGACAAGAGTGTAGGCTAACCTGTGTGTGCGCGTGCTTTTATCACTGAGGATGCTCTCTTCAAAAACTGAAAGCTGCTTCGTCTGTCTGGCAATATTTCTGCTTTTAATAAATGAAAAGTTAATTTAGATGAGCCTATATTAAAAATTGCAATAAAGTAACTGACGTACGGCCACTTCGAATCTGAGGTCTGATCTCATCTCTCTCTCGCTGTCATCCAGACACAGACGCCTAACGAGTCAAGTCACAAAACTGAGGCTGGTACCAACTGACAGGTAGAATAGCTGAAGCTTTTGCGAAATCTGTCAAAATACAGCACTGAAATTAACAGGCATAAATGTCTTTGAGCCAGAAAGACTATCTAGGATATCTGTCAAAACGCAATTGGAGCCAATGTTATGGAGGAGTTGTGTAGCCTATAAATTATATTATTTCAAATAAAATGAGAACCAAAATAAACAATTCATTGCATTTTTCGTTTATGCTCTATGTATCAACACTGTGTACGCACAAAAACTTTGTGTACTACTTCCTACTTGTCCTTCTCGTGATAAATCGTAGGCAAAATGGGTACGATTTATAAGGGTACTACAACATTTTGCACCTATACATCGCATTATTTCTTTTTTTAATCCACACAGTGCAATGTTCAGACCCAACTGTGTTAACCGCATCAGCTAAACTCTCCCAACTCTATTTTTTTCTTTTGTTGTTAATTCCGGAGGACAAACTTGCAAATAACACAGTTTTTCTCTGGTCTGCCTCCGAAAGCAGCACCTCCAATTCACATTCTGTTCAAAGTTTCTCTTCTTGCTTGCTTTTGCCATTGCTTTTTCGATGGGTTTCGCCAAAGTAGAGTCATTAGCATATTCATATTAGGCAGGGAGGGGTTTTGCGCTCATGCATGTTGTGCTCAGTTACACATTCATTCGGATGTACAAAGAATATGCGTGAGATTCGGCATATGCAGTGTTTCATACATCTGAATTTTTTCTGCGTACGCACAAAGCTGTAAATGTTTTTGTATGATTTCCACGCAAGACTTCGTACATGAGGGCCCAGAGCTGTAGACCCACAGTCTATGCAGTGTGTAAACTTACAGGGCGGTGTTGGTCAATAGTCATACTGCGCACCACATTATTTAACTCTAATATCTCTGAGGGAGATTATGTTACCCGATAGACAACATTAACTTGAGAGATTTTAAAAATAAAAGGCATTTAAAAAAAAAGGAACAACACGCAAATCGGAAACAAATAAAACTAAGAATAAAACATCTTGCGAGTAGCCTATATGCTGTGTAGTGTATTCCGCCACTGACAGTGTATAACGCCCTTATGCAGCGCCTGTCAACTGCCGCTTGTGAGAGAGGGCTCAAAGCTGGTATCGATATAACCGAAAGCAAGATCATATCGTTATAAATATTCCATAACAATACTTATCAAAATATTTATACATTCACATGTTTATTGAGATTGTGTGATCTGTATAGGCTGTCTGATCTTTACAGAAGCTGTAAACTGACACGCGTGTGGTGATGTTTAGCTCTGACGAAGCGCTTTTATTTAGCCTGTAGTCTTTAGATTTTTTACATAATGTTCCATTACTTAACATTTCTTTCATTTTTTATTTATAGTTTATATGTAAAACAAGTGCTAGCTTGTTTAGTTGTGATCATTATGCAAGGATCATATTTCACATTGGGTTTTTCTTCAATACCCTATAGATTCGTTAATAATGTAGGCTATTTTATAAACGGATTTTTCGTAAGGACTAAGCTATTATTATATAATACATTAGGCTAATTAATACATTAAGACATTGAAGTTAGGTAAGACAACAAGAGACAACCAAATATGTTCCTCCTATGTTGGCAAATGTAACCAAAAAGTATATCTTTGCGTGTGTGCAACAAGTGTGTAATAAAACGTAATAAAAGTTTTATGGTTGTTACTTGTTTGGTTTCAACTTCCACAGTTATTTCAGCCTGTAGCATTGTTGTGTTTTTTCCGGTATGTTAAAAAAAGTTTTGTGTTTAATAACAGTGATTTATTTTTTATTTTTTGTAGTTTCCTTGTCTTCCATTTAAACAATTGATGCCAAACTGGCAATTCCCGCAAAACTGAAAGTGAAAGTATAATACGCATGCATTTATAAGCTATTTAAAAGCAGAAAAAATAGGAACCCCCCACCCCACGGTGATACCGGTATTCCCGGTGTTGTCACATGTCGATTAACCGGTGGAGAAATTTCCTCATCGTCACAACCCTACTGTATATAAAATGTCATAGTCAATAATTTGTCAAAATAGTGCAAAAATCCCTGTTTACATTTTTTTTCAACCACATATGTAATATGTTTGTTGAGGTAAAATATATAAATATATGACATATTAGATAATATATTTACATAACATATATGTATATATTTGTAATTCTATTACACAGTTGAAAAAATGGCAATATTTTGACATGTACAGTATGACATTTTTTTATATAAGTAAAATTCATATGAACTATTATGTCACATATGTAATTTCTATATATTTATATATATCAGATTTCTATTTTGGGATCTGTGTTTCCATCAGTCTGGTCTGTGGATTTTGTCACAGGTTCTCCTCTACATCACAGTGTTTTTATTACTCAAAAATCTTGGAAAGAACCTTCAGTCAATGTGAATTCAGGCCTGACATTGATCTGCTTTGATTGGGCTTTCTTACAGTCCAGTAATGTCAAATCTGAAAACATTGTCTGTAAAAGTGGTACATGGAACAAAGAAACCATAAATATAGAATAAGGATGAATAAAGATAAAATCTATAAAGAATGTAGTCCAGTTTGGTCATTTTTTTATGGTAACTGATGTTATTTGATCTATCCTGAAACTTTCATCATCTAAACATGTAAAATTATCAACAGTTCCTAATCATCAAGAGTAATGCAACAGTTATTTTTCATTTTGAGTGCTTGTATCAGTTGATAATAACATCATGTTAAGTAAATGAATACGCATTTATTTCAAAGGTAATGTTTGAGTTGCATTTTGAAATGGGATCAATTTGATGTTTAATTGTATTATATTGAATAGGTGATCTCAGTTCAATGAACAAAACATCTTTGACTTGTGTGTATTGCATCCAAGCATTTAAAAAAAGAGTTAAGAGTTTTGCAAAAACGTACAGTTTTGACAATGGCTGTGAATTTTGTGACTAGAGTTTTGAAAATTTACACGAGTTCTGAAATTTGTAGCAAAACGATTGTAAAAAACTGTAAGTACTCAAGTACTTTCACCCTGATATGTTTTTGAGTACTTTTACACTGTTTTTTCTGCTCCTTATAGTAGTAGTATTCATTTGTTCTTTTTTAATGATCAATAATAATGTAATTTGTATTTTTTGTTTAACATTTATTTGCTTCATTACTTATTATCACATTTATGTATTCATCATAAATAATATTTTAGAATCAAGTCATTGACCAATAACTTGTAATTTTTTTTACGTTTTTCTCCAAACATTTCAACGGATCTGCAGCATATTGTGAACCCCTGATTATTAAATTGTGCATGAAAAATCACCATCAATAAATATAATCTATTAATTTTTTTTTTAACAAGAACCAGCATGTACAGTTTTCTTATACAATACAATCACTTTACATTTCTTAACAAGAATGAAATAAGTGGGAAAAAAGTAAAGGAGAAGAGAAAGAAAAAAAATAGGGGGGAGGGTACATAATTATCAAATAACATACAAATATATTTCTCACATTTTCTCATTTCAGTTATTAACAAGAGTTATTATTGCACTTTTTTTTACAAGAAATGCAAATATACAAACATTTTTATGTAAAAATGTTAAAGGAGGAGCATATATTATTGTTTTAATTGCTTTTCTATTTTGAGACTTGGAAATCCCTTTTATATACATTTGAATCTCTTTTTCTAACACCATGAAGAGAGGTTTGCTTTTGGAAAACTTGGATTTATGTATGTGAAATTTGCATAATAATAAAATAAAATTTATAATAAAACCAGCATCTTTTAAAGAGCGATCCTTAACATAAAATCCCAAAACCACATGTTTATAAGATAAGGAAAAGGTTTTCAAGATATTATGAGCAATAAAAGCTTCAACATAGATCCAAAATATTCGAGTATATTGGCAAGACCAAAATAAATGTGAAATAGTTCCATTAAAGCTTTCACAAAAACAGATGTCAATTTTAAATTTTTGTAGAAATAATTTTGTGGGATAAACTCTATGAAGTAATTTAAATGATATTTCTTTAGCCTTATTTGTGATTTAAAAAATGAGGTAATGAACAGTTTATGAATTAATTGTTTTATCGGTTATTAAGCATTTTTACTACTAATTAAAATGACAGGCACAGGCATGAGATCAGTTGATCAGCTCCCTCTTGTGGACAGCAATGTGTATGCAGCATTCATGTCTGATCGTGATTTTAACCTGAACACCTGAAGCAGCTGATTGAGCTCTACAGTACAGGTTTGATGTACATGATTGATGTGTTTTAATTCTGGTAAAGCTACTGATTTGCATAAACAGACTGTGCAAGGTTTTATTTGAAATGTGAATATTAATAAAGATCTTATTGACCCTCATGATTGTTTTGTACGTTTCTTGAAGATCTTAGCTGTGTGCACTTGATTGAACGCATGATAGATTTTGTGATGTTAATGAAATGACATATTTTATTAAACATTTGTTTGCAGTGTAAAATCTGTACTGGAGTTCTGGATTTCTCTCTGTAGTCAGAATAAACTGATCAAGCTGATATGAGCATTAATAAACAAATGGACTACTTCACTGTTTATAAGATTTGAAGACATAGAAACAATCACATCGCTTTTGTACTTTTAACAAGATTGAAACTTTTAATGTTTACATGTGAAACACATAAAGGCTTACAAACACATGATTGGATTGTGTTTCATACAAAAAAAAAAATAAAAATAAATTCTATAAATAATGTTTTAGCTAAATGAAATATAAATTACCCTGAAAAACACAACCGCTTCATCACAAAGTGATGATTGTCTGCTTATTCTGAACAAACATTCCATGAGTGTTTAAGCATTACCATTGAACAAAGATCTGAGGCTTGTAGTCACCACTTTGTATGCATAGTCAAGTTAGCTTAATGGTTAGTGAGTTGGACTAGTAACCCAAAGGTTGCTGGTTTGATTCCACGTCCTGACAGGTGCTGAAGGTGAGAGGGAGTAAGTGCTGAGCTGCCCCGGAGCAAGCCACTTCACTCTCACAGAGAGCAATTTCAAGTATGAATTAAAAAAAAAAAAACCTTAATTGAAAACACCTGCTGCAGCTGATTTCTGGGTTTTCTTGACATAATTCTTCAGCCTAAATCAAAAGCACAGGTTATCAGAAGCTCAGTGGTGCAGTGGATAGTCACTTACCTTAACATCAGAAAACTTTGGTTTTGAATCCCATATCCACAGCTTCTCTTCACCGGTTTTAAGAAGTAAAACTCACTAGTATATCCTACGCATGCAGCTTTTTTCATCTGTTTTACCAATAAAAACATACAAAAGGAAACTACAGAACATCTCAAGCTTAGTGGTGCACTGGCTAATCATTTGCCTATGAATCAGAAAGTTTAGGTTCGAATCTCAAAATCGCAGGTTTTCCTCACCTATTCTAACAGATAAAAAACTATGGAAGACCACATAACAAGACCATGAACGTCAAAATTGTTTTAGCACAGTGGATAATCATTTGCCGGTAAATCAGAAGGTTTTCGGTTCGAATCTCACAATGCAAGTTCTCTTCATCTGTTTTACCAATAAAAACATACAAAAGGAAGCTACACAACATCTCAAACTCAGTGGCGCACTGGATGATCGTTTCTCTATGCATTAGAAAGTTTTGGTTCAAATCCCACAAACGCAGGATTTCTTCACCTTTCCTCACACATAAAAGATATGCAAGTCAGCAAATCAAAACATTTAAAGCTCTTTGGCGCAGTGGATAATCATTTGCTTGTGAATCAGAAAGATTTTGGTTCGAACCCCACAAATGCAGGTTTTCATAATGTTTTCCTGATAAAAGTGTACAGAAAAACACCATGAGTTATTGTAAGCTTAGTGGTGCAGTGGATAATTGTTTGCCCATGACTCAGAAAGTTTTGGTTCGAATCCCACACGTGCAGGTGACCAATATATATTTGCCTTACTGATGTCTAGTATAAAAATATACAAGACCCAAATATAAAATACACTGCCACAAACTCTGTGGAGCAGTGAGTAATTGTTTGACTCCAAATCAGAAAACTTTGGTTCCAATCCCGTATCTGCATGAGCTTTTATATTAAATACGACTAAGCTATCCATAAAACCCTGGCCAAAGACAAGAGATAAAACAACAGTTTCAATTGCTCAGCTGGTAGAGCAAGAGGCTCAAAGACTAAAACTCTGCATCAGTAAGAGCTGGGTTCAAACCCCACAGAATCCATGCTCACTTTTGCTCTTTGCCTCACCTACAGGTGAACAGGCCAAATATAAGTTCCAGCACATCATTAGGTATGTGACTGTGGCTCAGTGGTAGAGCATTGCCTCAAGGGTTAAGAGGTCGCTGGTTCAATCCCAGCCAGATCACTGCGATATGTGTGAGTGTCGGTGTGAATGAAGGGGGAGGATGAAACGTTCCTCCCCTGACCTACGGGGCCATGTACAGCAGGGGTTATGCTACTTTTTACTAAAAAAAAAATTAGCTCTATAAAAATCCGGACCCCCGTCCCTTCTCTCCCCGTTTCGGTTACCATCACTTCCTTTCTAGAGGGGTTGACCCTCCAGAAAGGAAGTGATGGTAACCGATAGCACATAACACAAAAACGAGCGAGAGGTCTTACCTGTCCGCAGAAGACGTCCATCACGCCAGTAAACGTAGTCCAAACGTCCCGGAGCTCTGCTTCTGTTGACTGTACGGTCCAAACACATCCCTCAATCTCTAAAGGAAACAGAAATAAAGACACTGTCAAACAGCAGATCTAAACATCACACTCTGACAGATATTACAGTTAATAATTCAGAATTATACACATTTACAGCCTAAATATTGCCTGTGAAAGCTCTACAAACACAGCAGAACACCAGAGCTACACAAACTGACTAGTTGACACACATTATGTTTTGTTCTACTTTATAATGAGAGGCTGTTTAACTCAGATCCTTCACATATACAACAACAACTAAGTTACCAATTCATTTGCTCCTAAATGTCTGACAGTGACAGAGAGCAGCATGTAAACAAAGCTGTTTAACAAACAGGAGAGCTCTGCTTAAACATATCACTAAAGACACTTCAACATGTGCTAAACATGAACTTAACTGCGACTGAAGTACAAAGAATAAAGACTTAATGAGGAAATGCAGGAGAAATACTGTACAGTTACTTACAGGTGAGTCGCTTTTCACTGCATTTCTGTCCTTTATCTCAGCGTGTTGTGGTTCTTTTAGTTGTCGGACTGCATTAAATGTTGTTTATTAACACTAAAACACTGTCACTGAGCTGTCATCTTCAGTTTATGTGTTTAAAACTGTACACTCGTGCTGCTGCTGCTGCATCAAAACAAACGTCACACTGTCAACATCCTGAAGCTGTGATTCAGAGTGAACGAGAAACCACACGCGCCACCTGGTGGAGCGGATGAAAAATTGCACTACAGTGTCTAAGAGTACGAGTTACAGTGTTAAAGTCTTGTTAATTTAAGCCTGATAGGTCGTTTAAATTCCAGATATTTCAACTAAAAAAAAACGTTGAACAACACACCCAGAACAAAATAATGAATTCACTAGGTTAAATAGCTCAATGTCATGTGCCAAATATGTCAAGCTGTGGTCGTCAGCGCCCTCTTGTGGATGATGAGTTACTGTTGTTCAGATAATGAAATCGAGGTGTTCAGTCGCAGGTAAGAGGGCTGAGAAATGAATAAAACATTTGAAAGCAACTCGATGATTTATTGCAGCGTCTCGACATGTAAAGCAACGTGTGTTTTTAGCAGTTTGGGTAAATTTATTTTAAACGATACAGTAAAACAGATCAAACGTGTTCAACTCAAATGTGCTCGGTGTGTAAACAGTCAAAACTCCAACGATATTTGTTCATGTGCAAGTTTTATGTCGATGTATGTTTTTGTTTACTTATTTGCAGTAATATTCATAATGCTTGGGCACAGTTAAAACCACAGTTTCACACTGTTGTGTCAGTGTTTGCAGATTTTAAGTGCATTTAGAGTACATTTAGTCTACAGATTCAGACACAGAAATGCATGAGATCAGATCAGTGTTTCAGCTCCGCCTGGTTGACAGTAAGTGTATCTGTATTAATGTCCAACACTAGTTAGTGGAAGCATTTTTCTGTCATTAGTTTGTTGAAGCTGGATGCACTTTCATAACCTGATTAATATAATTTCATGGTGAATATACATTAATTGTAGTGGGAATGTTATAAAGAAATTATAAAGGGTTATTTATGTACCACAAGATCTATTTTTGTCAGTCAAACCAACATTTTTGCATTAATACTTTTTGGTCGAGAAGACAGGTAACGTGAACTGATCTTAAAAGTCTGATTATTTGTATAGTTTGCCTTAGATTATGGAAACATGCTGCTTCCACAGAATGAAAAACAAAAAAGTTATTAACTTTTTCCAAATCTCTTTTTTACAGATTTATAATTCACAATTTACATTTTTCTCCTCAGAATTGCAGGTTTGCATCAAACAATTTGACAAAAAGACATAATTATTATGTAAACTCCAAATTGTGATAAAGAAAAATCAGAATAATGACATGCAAACTCTTAATTCTGAAGGGAAAAATAAAATGTACATGCTTTTTTGTTCACTGAGTACAGCATTAATGCAACCATGCAGTTGGAATTCAAGTCAATAAAGCAACATTTGTTAAATAACCTCATGTTTCCCTCTTTTTTTATTGCATGATTACAACTTCTGTTGGAATGGATCTACAACAGTAACTGTTTTAGTAATCCAGTCCTGGGGACCTACAGAGCTCCATATTTTACATGTGAAGAGCAGAGCTTTCCAAAACTTTGAATCAATTGAACTCAACTGAACTGAACTGAATTGAATTGACCTGAATGTTCTACACACCTTAAGCTCTGACACCTACTGGTGAAAGTGTGGTAAATACAAATAAGAACACAGTCAAAACTTGACTACTGAAATAGCATCAGCATTTCTTGTTGCAATTTTAAAAATTACCTTAGCAGATATAATGACAAAACAATACTTGGTTGTATTGTTTTGCTGTGCATACACAATTTGAGTAAATAAATAATTAAAACAAATCAAATTGCTCAAGTACAATAGGTAACACTTCACAATAAAGTCTCTTTAGTAAGCATTAATTAATGGACTGAAATCAAAAGTGAAAATTACGATCATGTGAGAAATAGTCATAGTTATATGTTAAAGTAAAAAAAATAATAACTTAATTGCACCAGTTATTAACTCCATTAAATTAAGCAATGCTTTTATGAGTTGTTAGGCATCAACATAAACATTAACATCACCTAATCCTTCTGCTGCAAGTGTCAGTAGCTCTGTGGTGCAGTGGATAATCACTTGCATTAAAATCTGAAAGCTTTGGATTGAATCTCACACCTGAACGACTTTTGTGTTAAATAAGTCAAAGCTCTCCATAAATCCATGGCTAAAGCATTAAGCAATACAACTGACTGGCTTGCTCAGTTGATAGAGTGCTGGACTTTCATCAGGGAGACCAGAGTTTGAATCCCATGATTGGTTAGCTGTATGTTAAGTAAAACAAAACCATTCTCAGTGTGAGAGGTTTGGTGGGTAAATCCCTGGGTTCAAACCCCATACAAACTTTAATTGCTTGTTCACGCAGTTCAATGGTCAAATATTAGTTCCAGCACATCATTAGGTATGTGACTGTGGCTCAGTGGTAGAGCATTGCCTCAAGGGTTAAGAGGTTGCTGGTTCAATCCCAGCCAGATCACTGCGATATGTGTGAGTGTCGGTGTGAATGAAGGGGGAGGATGAAGAGCTCCTCCCCTGACTTTCGGGGCCATGTACAGCAGGGGTTATGCTGCTTTTTACTAAAAAATTTTTTTTAGCTCTATAAAAAATTGGACCCCCGTCCCTTCTCTCCCCGTTTCGGTTACTATCACTTCCTTTCTAGAGGGCATGGCCCTCCAGAAAGGAAGTGATGGTAACCGATAGCACAAAACACAAAAACGAGCATGAGGTCTTACCTGTCCGCAGCAAACGTCCGTCCACATGTCCAGACCTCTGCTTCTGTAGAGGAAACACATCAATGAAAACATTACTCCACACTGTAAATGTAAGAATTAAATAATTAAGAAACACCCCAGGTTCATTTATTGCCAAAATGTTTAAAGTATTTGAATAATTTATACATTAAAAACTCAAAGACAGTACATTAACAATCAAATGTTTGGAAACATAATGGGTGGGTTGCACCAAAAGGGTTAACTTAAAGGGACAGCGCACCAAAAACTAATAATGATGTCATCTTTTACTCATCCTCCACTTCTTCCAAAGTTCTTTGAGTTCCTTTACTCTGTTGCACATGAACTCTTGACTTCGTTAGTATTATTATTATTTTTTTACTATGGAAGTCAATGGTCACAAGTTTCCAGCTTTATTAAAAATATTTTCTTTCTTTTGTGCTCAATTTAAATTTGGAAACACTAGGGGGAGTATATAGTGAGTTCATTTTCAGTTTTGGGTGAACTTACTCTTCAAGCTAAGTTTAGAGCTACTAAAGAATTTGTTGGTAAGTTTACTTGCAAATAAATTTTCAACTCTGTTTAACAAGTCTATGATTAAAACATTAACCTGTGGTCAAAGCTTTTTTTTTTTTACAGTAACACTTTTTAATGTATTGCATATATATTTTGTAGATGTATGTTACCTAATTGTGGCCACTTTATACATGTTTTGTATTTTGTATAGTGTCATATTCTTTATATATCTCTTTAGCCCTCTTTCGAAATTTTAATTATTTAAAATAAATTCCAAGTATTTTGTTAGTTATAAAGTAAAATTAATTAGGCAAGTTGTTGGACAACAGGGGTTTGATATATAGCTAATAAGAAAAAAAACAATCGGAAAGGTGCTAATAATATTGACCCTAAAGATTGTAAAGGAAAAAACATTTATATATATATATATATATATATATATATATATATATATATATATATATATATATATATATATATATATATATATATATATATATATATATATATATATATGTCTTCTTTTTTTTTGGTTGGAAAAAAACAGTTCTAAAAAAAACACACACACACACACACACAATTTTTCACAGTATGTCTGATAATATTTTATTATTTAAAAGAAAGTCTTATTTGTTTTATTTCAGCTAGAATAAAAGCAGCTATTTATTTTTTTTAAATAATTTTAAGGACAAAATTATTAGCCCCTTTAAGCTTTATTTGTTTTCAATGGTCTATAGAACCAACCATCATTTTACAATAACTCGCCTAATTACCCTTACCTGCCTAGTTAACATAATTAACTTAGATAAGCCTTTAAATGTCACTTTAAGCTGTATAGAAGTGTTTTGAAAAATATCTAGTCAAATATTATTTACTGTCATCATAGCAAAAATAAAATAAATCAGTTATTAGAAATGAGTTATTAAAACTATTATGGTTAGAAATGTTTTTTTTAAATCTTCTCTTCGTTAAACAGAAATTAGGGAAAAAATTAACAGGGGGACTAATAATTCAGGAGGTGCTTATAATTCTGACTCAAACTATACAGTTGAAGTCAGAATTATTAGCCCCCATTAGATTTTTTTTCTCTTTTTAAAATATTTCCCAAATGATGTTTAACAGAGCAAGGAAATTTTCACAGTGTGTCTGAAAATATTTTTTCTTCTGGAGAAAGTCTTATTTGTTTTATTTCGGCTAGAATAAAAGCCGTTTTTTATTTTTTTTAAAAACAATTTTTTTTCCGACTGTCTACAGAACAAACCATCGTTATGCAATAACTTGCCTAATTAACCTAACCTGCCTAGTTAACCTAATTTACCAAGTTAAGCCTTTAAATGTCACTTTAAGCTGTAGAAGTATCTTGAAATATATCTAGTAAAATATTATTTACTGTCATCATGACAAAGATAAAATAAACCAGTTATTAGAAATGAGTTATTAAAACTATGTGTTTAGAAATGTGTTGAAGAAATCTGTTCTTCATTAAACATAAATTGAGGAAAAAATAAACAGGGAGTCTAATAATTCATGGCGGCTAATAATTCTGACTTCAACTGTATACATATATACACACACACACACACACACACACACACACACACACACACACACACACACACACACACACACACACACACACACACACACACACACACACAGGGGGGCTAATAATTCATGAGGGCTAATAACTTCAACTGTGTGTTTATATAAATTAATTTATCATAAAAAATTTCAAGTGTTCATATATACATTTCAATGCTGGGTGGATGTTAAGAGGTTGTATTTACAACAGTTGATTTTGCTCTTCCTATCATTCATAAAATAAATTGTAAAATGATTTTAAATAGTTGCTTTTCGATTTGACAATAACATTCATTATTTAACAAAATTACAAATCTGAGTGAATTCTAATGAGTAACAATTCTATAATTAACCCAGGTTTAGAGTAAAATTCAGCCTAATATCAAGCTGATGTTTAGTTAATGTGCTTATTTTAAAACAAGCATTAAAGTTTATATTAGATAAACCTTGAAATAATATAGATTCGAGCTTAATTCCTAGGTGCAGCCCACCATTCACAGTCTCTTCAGCTGACAAAGGCTACAGTTATTCAATCAAAATGACTGAGTAGAATAATTTGCTCTGTGAATTTATTTAAAGATGCAATTCAAGTAATTCAGTCTTCAGTGTCACACAATGCTTCAGAAATCATTCTAATATGTTGATTTTCTACTTAAGAAATATTTCATTTCAATGTTATCTGTATGTTTTTCATAATAATTATCATTCCAAATCAGGTATAGAGTATATGGTGGACAGTATACAGTCCTCAGTAAAATGAGTGCACTCCTCACACATCTCTCTGTCAAATTAATATTTTCTATAGGATGATATACAATAATATATTTGTGTAGATTAGTGCGTATCAAAGCCAAAACTAGGGCTAATTTAACAAAATAACTTAAAATCAGTCAATAAACAGTATACCCAATTAATATGTTAGTAAAAATGATAAAACCAATTTTAATCAAGGGGAAAAATAAACCGAAACATAAAATAAAGTATTTTTTTTAACTTAAAATAAGTTTTGTTGATATTTTGTAAATTTTTTGGCAATACCTCATTTGTATTTAAATGTATTATCTTTCCTCTGCTGATGAGGTTCAGTGACCAAACTCTTTTTTTAATGGATATAACTATTTAATATAACCTTTGTTGTAAATGCAGCAGAATTTATTGGCTATATTCTCTGAGCAATGTATAAAAATATTCATTTTCAAAAGGAAGCATACTCATTTATGTGGTGCACTGTATATCAGCCTGCAGTTTTACAATATATAGTGTACACTGCACAGTATATTTCTGATGAATATTATTGGTTAAAACATTGATTTATATGTTGTGGAAACTGTGATATATATTGTGATATGTATCAATACATTTTTATGTATTACTTACATTTTTTTAAATTTATTGCTTATTATTTTAACTTAAATACTTAAGAATATGTAAATTAAATTATAAAAATATATACAATCTATAAATTATATAGTTAATTTAATTTTTTTATAAATCTAAAAATCTAAAAATAATATATAGAAAATAAATAAAATCATTTAAATTAAATTGTTATTTTAATTTTATTTAATTTAATATTTTAATGTTTTTTCATTAAATAGCCCTGAAAATTAAAAAATGTATCACAGTTTCAATAAAAATATGAATCAGAAAAAAGATCAAATATAATAAATATATTACGTTGAAAGTTGCAATGGCGGTTCATTCTGCTGTTGTGACCTCAGATTAATAAAGGGACTAAGCAGAAAAGGAAATGACTGAATAAATGAATGAATAAATGAAAATTCCAATAGTATCTGGTTACAAAATCTGCACATGCACACTGAGACATGCCCTTTCTCAGACACATGCACTCAATAGGGCTAGTGACTTCATGTTAAAAGCATGCACGTCTAAGAGTCAGACCTTTCTCGAAAAATCACAAATTGAATGACATGAATAAATTGCATTTAATATTACGGTTAACCATTATTTTAGAATAAACTGTTATTTTAAATCGAAACAATATTTTATAATATTACTTATAAAATAAATGATTAAATAAATGCAGCCATGGTGAGCAGAAGAGACTTCTTTCAAAAACAAATCTAAATGTTTAACTTTTCCCAACCAATACTGTATATTTTCTAGATAAAGGTGTAAAAATACTCGTGGTGAATGATTAACTTACCGGTGTGTCTAAAAAACCAGAAGGCCAGGAAGTCGAGGGCGAAGAATCTGATATAACGCTGAATCAGAGAATCTCAAATCTACAAAAAAAAAAAAAAAAAACATCATCAGCAAATGCTACACAACAAAAACTAAGTGCATTAATATCAAGCAGGAGTGGAGGGAATATCTCACAGAAACTGCTGCATTGTTAAAATATTTGATTAGATGTGTTTAGTTAAGCTTTTAGACATGAGGCTCATTTTATCAGTAAATAGAGAGTTATATTTATATGGCTATGCAATATGACAATATATAAGGACAAAATAAAAAGTCTATCGCTTCATTTTATGCTCTATCGTTTATGTCGTAGTGTCATAAAAAGCATTGTTAGTGATAATTATGTTTTATAATTTACATGCAATATTAATTGAGTGCAATATTACACACTATTACGGGGATGCAGACAGAAACATAAATAACAGCATCATGAGAAAGTTGCAATCTCGAAAGTACAATGTTTGCATTTTGCTCTTTATTTAAATATTTTTATTTATTTATTTTTACGTTGGACCTGTCATCATTTATATTTTAATGTGTTATATTTCTACATTTTTAATCATACATTTGCTCTGAAGTTTTAAATAAAGTGAGAAAAATTATCACATATGAACGAGTGGATTTCTGAGTATATACTTTAAAACAGGGGTGCCCAAACTCGGTCTTGGAGGGCCAGTGTCCTGCAAGTTTTAGCTCCAACTTGCCTCAACAAAACTGCATGGATGTTTCGTTTCTAGAAAGCATAGTAAGAGCTTGATTAGCTAGCGCAGATGTGTCTGATTGGGGTTGGAACTAAACTTTGCAGGACACCGGCCCTCCAGGATCGAGTTTTGTCACCCCTGCTTTAAGATAGGAGAAAAAAAGTAATTTACAATAATTGAATTTACAGAAATGGTAAAAAATTGTAAATTATATATGTGTGTGTGTGTGTGTGTGTGTGTGTGTGTGTATATATATATATATATATATATTTTTTTTTTTTTTTCATCAGGATGAGATGACTTATATTGTGATGTGTTAAAATAACTCTTAATAATAAGAGTTATATTGTTATTAATACATTTAAACAAACATATATATATTAGTTGTTTGTTTATTATTTGTTTGTTTGTATTTTTATATCTAATTTGCACTTTTCACGTTTAAAAACATATTTTTATAAGTATCAGAGGTTTTTGTTTCTTTTCTCTGCATTGCTATTGGTTCTACTGTTTTAGTAAGCCCCGCCCCTTGTGTGCAACAACCAATGAGTTGGGAGATGCATTACAGATGTCCACCCTTATTGGTCAGATTCAACAGTCAATCAAATTGTTTGACAGCACATAAACACTCATGTATATATCTATGAACACTCATAACATCATGTTTATTTAAACAACAAATGGATTAAACTATAGTCCTTTCTGTGCTTTATTTGGTAGACAGACGTGTACAATGAAAAAAATAACTTGCAAACACAAACAGCAGCTTAATATTTTAACCACTTCTGTATGATAGTGATTTATAAAGCTTTACAATTTCATGAATGTTTTGCAGGTCACATTTCTTTTGCCATGGCTACTGTGTTTAGTTTGTAGATTCTGTGAAACAGTAACTACAAATGTTGTCATGTTCACTCGAAGCCTTTAGTAAACATTTCCAGAAACTCAAAGTGAGAAGCCATTGTTTTTACACACATTATACACAACAACGTCGCCATATTTTATTACCTCATTTGTTGGCTATATATTATCCAAACGAATACGGGTGTTTAGTAAACATGGTGTGTGTAAATAAAGCAGTTTACAGTTTGTTTTCATTCAGCGACTCACGTGTATATGAAGTGGGCGTCGTCTGTGCTCCTCTTCTGTTGTTCAGGAGCTGCAGGTTGTCGGTCTGAGGGAAAGTGAACGCGCTTCTGCCGCCTAGTGGAGCGGAAGAAAATCCAGCACGAGTGGTTTTATCTAATAAACCTGGCCACTACATCTCAATTTCAAACTCAAGTAGTATATATACACAAATTAAAAGATGTGTAACTCAACAAAATTAAAATAAATAAATAAACAAACAAATATATATATATCGGCACATGTGTATATAAAGCGCCCTCTTGTGGGTCGTGAGCAAAATAACTTAATTAAATGGAGACCTCGTGGAGGCAAGTAGTCTCAGGTGTGAGGTCTGCTGATCTCTCATTTTGTAAGCTTATCTACCAGCAAAACGTCGCTTTTTTTTAACCAGTTTTACTAAATGTGTAGGTTTAGTTTTCAACTGATGAGGTAAGAAAACTATAATAGGCTGTGTTGAACTGAAATGCACATACTCAAAGTGCAAACACACACAAAAAGATATGAACTTGTTCTGAGTATGTCTCTTTTGTGAATGCTTATTCATTTATTTTAGGTAGCCTATATGTTTATTGTTATGTTGGGGACAAGTTTATTATATTCTTATATTTGTTCATTTATTTTAAATGTGTATCATTAGTTTTTGTAAATGTGCATCATATGTTTTGTTTGTGTTTTATGCCGTGTTTAGAGATTTTTATCAAACCTTGTAGAAGTTTGATGTCTATAATCTATAAACTAATGACTGAAACCTTTTAAAGTGCATATACTAGTGTTTTGAACAAGGGGTCATGTTTGAGGTTGAATTTGTGTTTGTTTGGTCTTGTGGACCATTAATGTAAGTCTTTTTTTTTTGAACATTTGTGTGTGTGGGGTGGGGTTCATAAGGAAGTTCTTGTCATACCAGGTTTAAATAATTAAATGGTTTAAGTGATTAAAATAATCACCATGACTGTTAATATAAATAAATTGTTAATGTTTTTGATAGTTACAAAGAAATTGGGGACAAATATAAAAAAAATAGAAAGATGAAGTCAAGTTAAATGAATAAATCTGTAAATGCGCGCCCTCTTGTGGATAATGAGCGAAATGGCAATTTGTTAGTTCAATTAATGGAGGCAAGTAGTCGCAGGTGTGAGGCCTGCTAATCATTTTGTCAGACTAGCAAAGCGTCGTTTGCCACCAGTTTTGGTAAACGAGTAGTTTAACTAATGGGGTAAGAGCTGTAAAATGCTGTTGAACTGAAATGTGTTTGCTCAAAGACAAAAAAAGATGCGATCTTGTATAACTGGTTTGTGTATGCTTAATTTAGGTAGCCTATGTTTGTTGTATTGGGTATGTTTTTTTTCTTTTAATGTGCATCTTTTTTTTTATCATGTAAATTGTTTGTGTAATGCTCTTGTTGTTTGGAAAGTTTATGCATCATTTACAGAGATTTCTAGCAAACCATGTAGAAGTCTGATAGCTATCATTTTTAAATGACTGAAACCTTTTAAAGTGTATCTAACAGTATTTTGAACAAATAACATGCTCGAGGTTGAATTTGTTTTTTGACTCCTCTTGTGGACCATTAATGTAAGTATCTTTTTCTTGGACTAGTGTGAATGTGTGGTGGATTCATAAGGAAATTAATCATAAAATAATAATCACCATGCCAGTTAATGTAAGTAAATTGTTAATGTCTCTCTGCTCTAGATTCCATGTCTACCTTGAGATGAAACTGGAGAGAGAATGAGTGAAGGAGGTAAGTTTTAAATAGTTATAAGTAAATTATTTTTTTGTTATTACTGTTTTTAAAGTTACTGAGTGCCCTCTTGTGGAAGAGTGAAATGGCTATTTGTTAGTTTAATTAATAAAGGCAAGTAGTCGCAGGTGTGAGGTCTGCTAATCTCATTTTTTAAGACTGTTGAACCGCAAAACATTTTCTATTAGTTTTGGTTCGTGTATAAGAGTAGTTTTTAACTGAGGGTTTAAGAACTGTAAAATGCTGTGTTGAACTGAAATGCATGTGGTCAGACATACAATATTGTATCTCTTTTTGTCTGTGATTGTGTATGCTTATTAATATGCCTTAGGTAGCCTATATGTTATGTTGGCTGTGTTTCAGTTTTAATGTGCATTGTATGTTTAATGCTTTCATGCTGTTTGGAAAGTTCATGCAGCATTTACAGAGATTTCCATCAAACCTTGTAGAAGTCTGAATTTTTTAATGACTGAAATCTTTAAAGGGTATCTAACAATGTTTTTGAATAAAGGATCATGCGTGAGGTTGAATAAGCATTTGTCTCTCACCTGCTTGATGACCACTAATGTAAGTATCTTTCATTTCCTTGGGCATTTGTGTGTGTGTTTGGTGGATTCA